>NC_056734.1:985168939-985239286 GCF_019279795.1 Protopterus annectens | reverse complement strand
CACACACACACACACACACACACACAGCACCCCCTAGCTTGCATTCACACACACACAGTCACCCCTAGCTTGCATTCACACACACACTCCCCTGTAGCTTGCATTCATACACACACTCCCCCTAGCTTGCAGACACACACACAGGCACACACACACGCACTCCCCCCTAGCTTGCATTCACGCATACGCACACACACCACTTGCTTGCATTCACACACACACACACACTCACACCTTAGCTTGTATTCATACACACACTCCTCTCACACACACCTTATGCATTTACACACAAACACACACACACACACACACACACACACACACACACACTCCCTTCAGCTTACATTTACACACACACACACACACACACACACACACACACCTAACTTGCGTTCACACACACACACACACATACACACGCACACTCCCCCTAGCTTGCATTCACACCCCCCCCCCAAGCTTGCATTCATCGAGACACCCCCCCAGCTTGCATTCACACACCCACACCCCCAGCTTGCATTCATAGAGACAGACTCCCCCATAGCTTGCATACACACACTCCCCCTAGCTTGCATTCTCTCACACACACACACACACACACACACACACACACACACACACACACACACACACACACACACACACACACACACTCACTCCCCCAGCTTGCTTTCACACGCACACTCCCCCCAGCTTGCATTCACACACACACTCCCCCATAGCTTATATTCACATAAATACACACTCCCGTCAGCTTGCATTCTCACACACACACACACACACACACACACACACACACACACACACACACACACACACACACACACACTCCCCCTAGCTTGCTTTCACACACACACACACACACACACACACACATACTCCCCCTAGCTTGCACACACACACACACACACACACACACACACACACACACACACACACACACACACACACACACACACACACTCTATAATTCTGCACATTCTGAGATAATCAGTACAGTTCAGACGTGTGATTCACACAAACAATTGGTCCTAGCTTGCATTCACAGACTAAATTCCACATTGCTTGCATTCTCTCACACACACACACACACACACACACACACACACACACACACACACACACACACACACACACACCATACCTCTAAACATTCTTGCAGAAAGAAATGCTGACAAAGGCATTAATAAAACTGAGACACAGGCCAAATTATATGGATTCGATTACTGTAATATTGGTTCATAGGTTGGTACTTGGTTATCAGCCCTAGGGCCTATACAAGCTTAGCCATAACAATTCCCTGGCTATTTTTTCCCCACACTATTTACTTCCCTGGACCCTTGTCTAGCAGGGCGACTGACGTGATCCCCAGGGTGAATTTCCTTTCTCCCATCCAATCGTCAAGGTTCCTTTTGAAGAGGGTCAAAGAGGCACTCTGCTTGACATGTATGAGCAATCTGTTCCAAAGTCCGGGGAGTCTCTGGGTCAGGAACCTATCCTTCCAGCATGTTTTGTTTATTGTGATGACAAGATTTAGATCTCTGGAGCATGTGGCTCTGAGGGATTGGAATTTCTTTAAGTGTAGCATGACCAACAGCTCTGGGTTTGACATGGCCTTGTATGTTAAGCAGAGATCGCCTCTGAGTAGACAGTATGCGACAGAGTATAGCTGGAGTTTTTTAAGGTGGTCAGCATAGGGCATCTGCTTTAGGCCTGCGATTCTTTTAGTGAGGTATATCTACGGCCTTTCCAGTTGTTGCAGATGTCTTGAGAGGTACATACCAAACGGGGTGTTGTATTCTATAATGGGTCTAATGAGGGATGAGTACAGTGGGAAAATGACCTCCTTTTTTCTAGATGAAAAGCCCTTAGTGATGAGGTGTGCCACATAGAAGGATTTCCTGACTGTTGTGGCGATGTGGTTATCGAAGGTGAGACCACTGTCCACCTGTGTCCCTAAGTCTCTTATCACACTTTCAGTGTTTAGTGTACTGCCACCTATGTGGTAGTTCACAGGTACATTTTTTTTCCCAAAGGGGATAACTATACATTTCTTGGCATTGAGCTTGAGCCCATGGCTCTGGCACCAACCATCTGTTTCTGTAAGGCCCTTTTGTAGAGTATCCACATCATTTGGGGATTCAATAATGGCTCCCAGTTTGCAGTCATCTGCAAACTTTGTTAGCCAGAGTCCCTTAGTGTTGACCTGCACTTCAGAGACGTGGATGCCAAACAAGAGCGGTCCCAGGACTGAACCCTGAGGTACTGCACTTGTCTGGAGCCCACACCCCCCTCATAGCTTGCATTCACACACACACACACACACACACACACACACTTCCCACCTTGCTTGCATTGGTACACACACACACTCACTTTTCCCACTTTGCTTTCATTCGTACACACACACACACACGTACACTTCACACTTTGCTTGCATTCATACACACACACACTTCCCTCCTTGTTTGCATTCGTACGCACACAGTCTTTAATGATTTGCCACTAATTTGTCAGTAAAACCACAATTTTATGAAAAACATACCAAAAATATGAAGCAAAATTCTTTGCATTCGGAGAAGATTTCTACACTTGAGAGGTATGATTCACATCCCCCTTACTTGCATTCAGACACACACACTCCCCCTTAGCTTGCTTGCATGCACACACGCACACACACACACACGTCTTATCCCAGACTAACCTGAAATATTCCAAGACATAAGTAATCCAAACTTGGCTCACAGAGGTGATTACCCTTTTTATTTTTTCTTCCCACACCCTCATATTATATACTTTTCTATTCCATTATATTTCTCTAATTCCATTATCAGGAAGATAACTTATTATTCTGCCCATACTAAATAAACTCCTTCTTACCTAACCACCTTCCCTACTTTCAAACTGAAAATCCTTTTTTCCTTTAGACACACTTCTCTTATGTGATTGTTTTCTCTGTATATTTATTCAATTACCAACAATGTTTTTAATTCTTATCTAAATGTAACCTTAATTTCAATTTGTCACTGATTGTTGTTAAATGTTCTTAGATTTCTCTGTAACCTCAATTAAGTGTTACTAATTTTTAACGTGGAGCTTTTCTCCCTAGGCCTCTGCTGAAAATGGATATGTATCCAGTCGGACTTTTCCGGTTAACAAATGTAAAATAAAATAAATAAAAAATAAATTGTATCTTTTTTATGGACTATTATAATTGGTTTTCTTGTGTCTGTTTTTTGAATTGTTGGCAATGGGTGATTTCATGTGATGTGCACTTCATCATACTCTATAATTCTTTGTGGTTCTTGTTTCCAAGGCTTATCAGCTACTTTTGTATGTCGTGTTTGCACAATCCCCAGTGGAACAATCTTGTTATATTATCATGCCATTCAGTGTTCAGGCCCTCTGCCACGAGTCTATCGCATCCAGCAGTAAGGTGTGCAGTTGTTTCTAAATTATTTTTTTACAGAACCATTTGTGTCTTTCTCCCACATGCTGAATGGACTTTGTAAACCAATGTGTACATAGTCCACTCTCCTGAGCTACCATTATCAAACGTTCATCCTTGGGTTTCAACTCACCTGTCCTTAACCATTCCTTCATCAAATTCTGATCAAGAAGAGGTTGTTCCAGGAGCTCTCTATACTTGCCACTGTGTTTATGGCTTTTCCATATTCTTTTTCTTCTCATCTGGTCCTATCCCTTATATTTTTTATTTATTTATTTATTTTTTTGGCATATTCAGTCGCTGTCTGATTTTTGTCTACTTAGATTTCCATCATGCTATTCACTTGAATGTTTCTGCTGGACACAGAGGTCATCTTAGACTTCCTCTCTTCATGTTTTAAAACTTTCATTATGTTTGGATCTGATGAGGTCAGCAGATATGTATGCAGTCCGGAACTGCATATCTATACATGTAATCAATTTTGAGGAGGCCCATACCTCCTTCAGAACAAGGGATTTATGATCTTGGTATACACAAATTTTTGCATATCATTTGATAAGCGTGAAATATTTTTCTTGTTTTAATGTCAAAATGAACCAGTACATTTTAGGACTAGTCAATCCTAATAAAAATGTAAGATGAAAAAAAGGAGAGCATTGTGATTTATATGTTAGACTGTACTCCAAGACATTAGGGCTGTTTTCAATATTAGTTTGTCTTCTGAAGTATCAAGTGAGCCTTCTTTATGTAAAGCCATTTCTTATTATTTTGTTAAGGGTGTTTACTATGATTTGTGAGCTATCTTGACAGAATTCTGCTAGTCTGTGTCCTGCTTCATTTTCTGCATTAAGACCAAACATGCCCATTTATTCCCGCTGTTCTGTGACTACCAACTTAAGCATTCACATTACCAGTAATGAGTGTAGTAGCCTTTGGTCTTAAAATAGTTTCATAGTACTAGACTAGCTGCCCATTTTAAGTCCAGCAAATTTTCTTTCCAGTGTGAGAATTGATCCCTCTTCTGTGTGTCTAGGAGGTAAACACCATAACCACTATGCCAACTCCCAATGTGAAGGTGATGTAGAGCCTTATAAAACTGGTTGACTTCCTCCTCTTTGGTATCTGTAGTTGGAACATAAACTTGTGACACTGTAATGTGT
The DNA here is from genome assembly GCF_019279795.1 of Protopterus annectens. Lineage (NCBI taxonomy): Eukaryota > Metazoa > Chordata > Ceratodontiformes > Protopteridae > Protopterus > Protopterus annectens. Next base: position 985,234,678 of record NC_056734.1, on the reverse strand, counting down.
AAAAGCTTACCTTGACAACCAATTAAGATTTTTTTTACCATTTTTTGGTGGCTGACCACTGTTTTTGACACCTTTTGAATGCAAATAAAGGTTACTCTACTCTTGGAGGATTCTTGTCCTGAGTAGTCGATCTGATGACTGTTTGATTTAAATTGCAGTTAATTTTAGTTTACTAATTCCCAAAATATTGACATTTATTCTTGTTCTGTCATATTTAACCACATTGTTTGCCTTGATTCGTATTTCTCAATTTCCAAGTTCTAGTGGTATATAATTCTATGCAACATTTAACTTACCTTTCACCCCTGCTTTGAAGGTTGCCATGTTTTTTTTTCTCAGCCTTGCCTGTCTTTCTAGACCCACATTACAGTGTATGATGGTCCTGTTTTTCCAAAGATACGTTTTATTTTGGAGCCCCATACTTTGGCAGGCAAAGGGCCAAGTGTAAGTGTAGGAAGCAAGTAGTCTGCTATCATTGGCTGGTTTGGTTTTCTCCTTAGCCTGCCAGCTCGCATTTCAGTGTATTGCTGTTGCAATTCTTGCAGTGCCAGATCTTTGGAGTCTACCAGCACATATCAGTTTAACCTGAAAGGTACCCATGCTACTTTGCAGACCACAGTATTCACTTTTTCCTTTCCTGCTCTTGGATGTGCTGCTTAGCTTCTGCTAGGTGGCACTGGAGCACCAGGCCGAAGTGCCACACCTGCAGGGTATGAGAGGCAGTGTCTGGTACAGATCGTAGCATCTAGCTTAGTTCAGTTTGAGGGGCTGAGGCTGCAGTCAGTGCTGCATTCCTCTGAGACACATAGTTGGCTTCTGTCCCATGCTTTCTTCTGTCATGTTATCTATGCCACCACTTTTTAGAAATGCTGCAGCAGTTTCCATGAACCAATGTATATTGGTTTCAACTGTTCCCTGATCTTTACCAACATAGCCTGTGAAACACTTCTCCTCCTGGTCCATAGTCTCTTGGTTGCCAGCTTGAATCAGAGTTGATCTTGTAGGGTGGTACCAGGGACAGAATCTTCTAGCAAGAAGATGGCTGGTGGGACAGATTTTTTCACCTGTGGTGTACTGTTATCCTCAATGATAGGTTGAAAATGTTCATGTGATCTTAACTCGCCTTCCTCTTGCCAGCTTGAGTTATATGCCTCTGAAGCAGAAACTGCAGTATCAGGCCTGTGATGCATATTTGCTTCTACATATGCATCCAGTCATGACTCCATTATTAACAGTTGCCATAATCAGTTGCATTTTGTGGTCTCTTGCACCTGATGTTTTACACCCTGTCTCTGACAGATGTTGCCAGTGCTGTGGCCATCCCTCTTCCCAATGGGGCAGATAAGCCTGCATTAGCCAATCATCTTTAGCTTTTGTTAAAGCTGTTTTTTCCATCATCTGTATTGTTACTAAATCCCAGGTCATTTGGAATTGTAGTTAAGGCTTTGTTTGTGTATTCCACAAAGCCAGCTGTAGCAGTACAAATTTGATTGTTTCATATAGTAATGACCAGTACAGTATATCGCTTTGCAAGATACATCAGGAAACTGTAATAATGAAATGTTATAGTCTTCGTGATGGTCTGAGAAAGCTATAATGCAGAAAGAAACGATTGTTTGTGTATTCCACAAAGCCAGCTGTAGCAGTAAAATTTTGATTGTTTCATATAGTAATGACCAGTACAGTATATCGCTTTACAAGATACATCAGGAAACTGTAATAATGGAATGTTATAGTTTTCGTGATGGTCTGAGAAAGCTATAATGCAGAAAGAAACAATGCTTATCAGTTGTGAAATTAGGAACTCAGATCTAGTATGAAACAACGCAGAAGTAGAGTAAAGTTCGTCAGGTGTAACAGGACAGAGTTAAAATACATATTGTATGTAGCAAGACAGGAGGAGGAATATGTTTCATGTGGAACTTTGTATATAACATCATTTGCTTGTACAAAACAGGCACATATATCTACCTGACTTTTCTGTTTTTCTTCCTTTTTCAGAGGCTGACTAAATCTCACCCTGGTGAGCAGCGGGAAACAGTACTACAGGCATATATCAGTAATGACTTACTGGACTGCCATAGCCATAACCAGGTGGGGCTGCTCAAAGACTAATGTGAGCATACACATGTTGTACATTTATTTTGGGCACATAATGATTTAGGCATAGCTCTCTGTGTAGGCACTGTGCACTTGCAAAAGATGCTAATCTGATTATGGCTGCAAGAGCTCCGTTTGTCATGTTAGGAGCATTTATTTAATTAGTACAGTTTTTACTGAAATTGAAAGTAATGTGTTTATATCCTTTTCCTTGGAGGATTACTGCCAATCTGTAAACTTGGAATGTAATTTGAGCAAACTGTCACTGAGAAGTCTGGTGTGTTTCACTAACACAGACGTCATGAAAATGTTGTAGGGTCAAAAAGTGTGATGGAATTCAAGAATGTATGAGAAAGATGAAAGGCATTTCTTATAAGGCACATGAAAATTAACAGTTGTTGAAGTTAGATTGGGCATTATACAATAAGGAGGGCAAACTGTATCATATGGTCCTTATCTGTTGCCATGGTCGCTGTTTTCTTTTAAGAAAGTGCCATTCTTGGATGTCTGTACTGAGAGAGAGAGGTTATAGCCTGACTGTGATATAAACAGGCAGGATCTGGGTAGTAACCTAAAGAGCCAACCAGGAGATGTAGAACTGAGTAGATGATGGCTATTTATCCTATTTAGGGGGCATTAAGTAAGGTTCTGTATAACAGGAAACTCTGGTGGAGAACAAAAAACTAGCCCCTGATATGCCTGCTGTCTGAGCCTGTCGTATTGATACCATGGTGTAAGATGGCCTTGAGTTCATGGAGACACAAGTGCTACCCATGTCTGCATGCCTAGCAATTTCAACATGGAAAGTAGGCATGCAGATGAACAGTCCTTAACAGTTACATGTGATAACCACCTGGATCTTTTCTCAAACAAAAGTGTAGTCACTAAAAGGCTTATCCCTGTAGAAGGGAGTGACCCTTCATTAAGTGATGTGGTATGCTGTACAAACCGGCAGAGAAGGAGTTAATTTATCAGTCATTTGTTAGTGGGACTTGGTCAAAAATCTGGTTGAGGCAAAAAAAAAAAGAAAAAACTGAGCCATTATTGACTAGTGTTAAAGATGGTCAAGGTTGTAGGATAAGCAATGAGACAAATACTAGTGTTATTACTTGGTCTTTTATTTATTTATTGACCGGGTTTGTCCAACTGGGATATTGCCCCATTTTCAGTGGAGACCCGAGGAGAAAAGCTCCAGATAGTACAATAAAAAACACTATAATAGTATACAAGCACAGCAAACAATAGAAATAAAACTAGTCATTACAGTAGTAAAACAATAAACAAAACAACATTAACAATAGTTAAATGACAGCACAAGTTTTTTTTTTTTTTTTGATGCTATGTAACTGTACTAGTGGGGATAGAGTTCAGAAGTATGACAAGGATAGATGGAGTGATTCCAATGTGGGGGGAGGAGAGAATTATGTAGGGTCATAGCAGGGGCAAATTCTGGAATTGAGTTAATGAGTCTTTAGTTTTCTTTTAAATAGTGGGGTGTGAGAGATTGAGCGAATGTCAAGGGGTAGTTTGTTCCAGGCTTGGGCCACAGAGTGTTTGTAGAGTAGCTTACCTACTGACTTATTTGGGTGGTAAATATCAAGCAATTGTTGATTAGAGGTGCGGAGAGGTCGAGATGGGGTGTAGACAGAGACAAGGAGAGATAAGGATGGACAGTAGGATGGTTTAAAGAGCATAGAGTGCAACATGTGAAATTGATAGAGATGTAGTAGTTGTAGGAGTTCTAGCCATTGTAGAGACTTCAAAGCAATACAGTGGTGTGTGTTGTTTGGGGAGTTGGTGATGAATCTGGCTATTTTGTGGTAGGATTGTTGGAGTTTATTCATGGTAGTTTTTTGGACATTTGTGAGAACTGGAGCAGCAAAGAGGAGTGAGGGGAGGAGGAGTGCTTGTCCTAGGGTGAGTCTAGCCTCGGGACTGAGATATTTTTTGTTTCGGTATAATAGACCTAATTTCTGATGTGTTTTCTTTATACATTGCTGTATGTGTTGATTGAATTTTAATTTGTCGTCGATAATGACTCCAAGGAGTTTTGTATGGGTGTCAGGTAGGATAGCTGTGTTATTGCAAGATGTAATGATAAAGGAGGATTTATGATGATTAAGAGAGTGGGGTAGGAAGAGGAAGAGTTTGGTTTTAGTAGGATTGAGAATCAGTAAGTTTTCTGAAAGCTATTTTTCAGTAGAAAGTAGAACTGTTTGGGTTAGGGAGTGTAGGTTGGAGATGTTGTTGGCTGTAGAAATTATTGCAGAGTCATCTGCATATTGTATAAGCGAGGACTGATGGCATGAGGTGAAAAGGTCATTGGTGAAGATGTTGAATAAGAGGGGACCCAAGATGGAACCTTGTGGAACACCAGTAGAGAGAGGTAAGAAAGGAGAAGGGGAAGAGAGCCATTTAACTGATTGTTTGCATTCAGACAGATAGCTAGCAAACCAGTTGAGGGTGGAGATGGAGAGGTGAAAGTTAGTGAGTTTAGATAGTAGTAGTGGATGAGACACTGTATCAAAAGCTTTGGAGAGGTCAAGAAAGAGACAGGAAGTAAGTTTATTGTTGTCCAGACATTCTGCAATGGTGTGAGTGAAGGAGAGTAGAACAGTAGTTGTGCTGTGAGAGGGGCGAAAGCCATGTTGGGTAGGGGTGAGTAAGTTTTGATTGAGAAGGTGATCCATAAGTTGAGTGTGGATGCATTTTTCTAGTGTCTTAGATAGTGGGGACAGAATGGCAATGGGTCGGTAGTTTGAAGGGTCAGTGGAGTTACCTCCTTTGTGGAGAGGGATAGTGTAGAAGGATTTCCAAAGGGTAGGAACAGTAGATTCTTGCACAGATCTGTTTATTAATATTGTTACTGGGTAGGCGATAGTCAGCTGCGAGTTTGAGGAAGGTCGGAGGTAATTTGTCAGTGGAGGGGGAGCAAGGTTTGAGTTTGAGCAGTAGAGATTTGATGTAGGAAATGGGGCACAGGCTTGAAGTAAAAGGGTGAAGTGTTGGGAGTGGGTGAGGGGACAGGTACTGAGGGAGAGGTAGGTTGAGAGGGTAGGAAATTTTGTATGGAGGAGATAAAATGTGAATTAAGTAGGGTAGCTGTTTCCTCAGGAGTTATGTTTGGGTAGGGTGAGGGGTTAGAGGGATTACCAGGGTAGAGGATGCTGTTAAGTGTTGTCCAGAATTTACGAGGGTTTGAGTTATATTTGTCCTGGTCTGAGCTATAGAATGACTTCTTGTCTATTATTACCTGTTTTTTAGCAAGATTACATAGTTGTTTGTATTTGAGTAGAAGAGGTGTTAGTTTGGATTTGCTCCAGGCTTTCCAGAAACTGTCTCTTTGTTTCATGATGGACTTAGTTTCTTTTGAAAGCCAGCATGATTGGATTTCACTCGAATCTTCCTAGAGGGAGCTAGGGAGTCCAGAGTATTTAGGAAAATGTTGTTAAAAGTGTTAACAGAATCATTGAGAGGGAGTTGTTTAAGGATGGACCAGTCAATGTTTTGTAGTATAGAGTTAAACTGTGAAGGATACTAGGATATTTAGAACTAATAATGGGAGGAAAGAAGTGTACTTTACAAATGGAAGGCAGCATGTCTGCTTCACAAATAAGTGGAGGTGTGGGGAACTGCCAACCTTTTCTGATTTTTTGATAAGGAGGAAAGGCAACTGTTAAATATCTGGGAATCATTTAGATATAATGGCTTACCACCAAGGAGATTTTGTCAGAGAAATCTAAATTTTCAAATAATGCTCATTCTACATGAAAACAATGATTTAGCAGTCAACATTTTTCCGCTGGTAAGTTTAGTGTTATATATATGCCATGCAAGTACCTGTTAGCTTTACTAGAAGGAAAAGCTTCAAACTTCATAGGCAGTACATTGTTTTCCTTGAAAAGTGACTCAACTCAGTGATCATCTCCAACACATTTTGACTCCCTTAATATACAAGTATTATTTATTTATGTAGAATGTAAGCCTAGCTTACTTAAACTGCAGTAAAATCAAACATTTTAATTCTGAATTCTTCTGGAGAGTCCCTTGGCCTTTAAATCATCTGAGAGGAATAATTTCTTCAGCCAAAGAGGCTGCTAAAAGTCTTTTGACAGATGCTAAGTTGGGGGCGGGGGGGTGCAAATCCTTTTCACTAATTCTGAGAAAAAGGGTGGCCATAGAATCTGATTGTGATGTCTAAGAACGGCTAGCACATTTTGCTCATTCAGGATAGTGAATAGCACTGAGATTTTAGATCTTACTTCAGCCTATGAAAGTTGAACCATTCGAGTCCCACAGGGATCACTTCTGGCACCTCTGCTTGCTTCTACTTCTCCAGTATCCAGTTACTAAATAAGGATTCCAGGCTAACAGAGTCTGCAGATGATTGCAAGCTAGGAGTCATTGGCAAGTCCTCCTTTGGCATACATGAACTCCAAGAAGAGCTTGTACTTGTCAGTAGCTGGTGCACGAAAAATAAGCTCAAACTGAATGCCAAAAAATGCAGCATTGTAGCATTTGTTAAGCACCCCCTTACTCCTATTTTACAGCATAGCTATTGCTACTTCAAAATGAAAATGTGAAAGACCTGGGTACTTGGGTGGATAGCTCCCTTACAGTTGAATATCACATTACAGCAGTGGTTAGAAAATCCTTTTTTCTTGCTCAGCATGTAGCTACAGATACATCTTCCATATCGGAAAAAGTCCTCACCGCTTTGTACTCCACAGTACAACAACCCCCCCCCCCACACACACACACACACATATATATATATACAACCTGGGATGTACCTTACTAAACATATCAAGCAACTGGAGAAGCCCCAGATGTTTGTAACTAAAAACAATCAGGAGATAATAAACTTTAAACTACCAGAGAATGCTTTGTCCCTCTATTTAGTTTTCATATTGACTCCTTATGGGTGCCCTGCTTATAGGCTATAAGGAATCCAGCAGTCCCAGTACTCTACTTTTTCTTTTTTTCTTTTTTTAATTAAGTTAGAAACATTTTTATTGCGTTATCACTTATGACATAGGCACTCATACTTTAATATAAATGAAAACAAATATATTTTCAGTCATACATCACATAATCTTCTATATAGTCATTGTCATTCAACCATTACATATTTCATTCAATTCCTGCCTTCCCTTAAACCTCCTTCCTCCTCCATGTATTGTTCCTGCAGTTCCCATTTTTTTCTATGTAATGTGCTCCTACCCTTTTTTAAACATCCTGTTTCCAGTTCTTTTATTTCTGTTACTATATTCACTACTTCTGTTACGATTGGTTTAGACTTTGGTTTCCATTTTCTAGTAATTGCTATTTTGTCAACCACCAGAATTAAACTCAGCAAAGCTCTTCAATGTCTAGACAATTCCGATTCTGTATCACAGCTCAAAAAATAAATTTCTTGGTTACACCAATTTCCTCACACAGTATTTCTGACAGGGTAGCCTGCAGGGAATTTTTAAAGACTACTCAGTCATTACACTCCAGAAAATATGTTCCTAATTACCTCTTTCTTCCCTGTCACTCCTCCAGCATTTGCAATCTTCCTGAGGAAAAATGCCTGGGGTATAGAAATAGCTATGCAAATACTTCCAAGCAAAGTTCCTAAATCTTCTCGACTTACATATTTGGGAGCCATGCATACATTGTTTATTTGTGAATTGCTTATCCAGTCTCTCTTCCAAATCCTGTCTAACCTCCTCTGTTTGATTCCTGTAGTTATCATGCAATATTGCACGTGCCCTACTAATTATCTCTTTTTTAACAGCAGCTTCTGTTCTAGATACTACTGAAAACTCTACCAGTGCTGGCCTTTTGCTTAGGATTCCCCCTCTTCCTTTATCAATTCTCGACAGGGAAGGCAGTCTGTAGCCTGCAGTCCAAATGTATTCTTGGCCTCATCTCATTCTATTACATTTCCCTCTGATTACTTGCCCCTGATACCTTGGTTCCTTTGCCAGTTTTCTCCAGTAAATTCCAGCCCCATTCTCGCCTTTTCATTGTACCCATGCTTGTAGTGATCCCTAGCAGCAGACTCTCCTTTCTTCATTCCCATGTTGGCTTAGTTCTTAGAATACTTTCTACTGTTTTATGAATATAATATTCTATATGGTCATTGTTATTCTCCTTAAGGTTCTCCATCCAAAATTCTAGTCTCTCCTTGTTTCTTGAGCCCCCCTCCCATCTCATCATCCTCTGTTTCCGAATTATAGCTTTCTACTTGTACTGTGTGAAGGAGCTTTAACTATGTAGCTCTGAAATACTCCTTCAAATCAGGTAATCCCAAACCACCTTGTTCTATTGGAAGGATCAGATTATCCCGCTTGACTCTAGCCCCTCTTCTCGCCCCGGATAAAATCCTACAACTCTTTATTAATTGTTATCCGCAACTTATTTATCTATTTTATTTTACATTTGTTAACTGGGATAGTCTGACTGGATGCATGTCAATTTTCAGCGGAGGCCCGGGGAGAAAAGCTGCAGGTTAGAACATACAGTTAAAAAAACACAAAAGATACAAATTACACACAGTTAATAGACTCCAGTTGAGCAAGCATGTAAGATATTATACATATTTAAAACAGTGTTCACAAATTGACTAAGCAAGGTAACAATATCAGGGACTATAGAGGAGGAGCAAGTTCTCTTCTTGTTGAATAAAAATATGACAGACCTGTGTATAAAACTAAAGGGACTAAAAACATTTTCACTGCTTTTATCTTGCTATCCACATCCATAAAACAGAGCTTCCACTTTCACAGTTTTTGTATTATCTTTTATTTAGTCTCTTCCTACATATCCTTAGCTGCCAAAACAGAATCATTTTTAATCCATACTCTTAAGTACTTCACTTTATAATGTCCCCATAAATATGGATATTGCTGAAGCAATTCATGTATGGGTGCTGTTGCTCATCTTGCTTCACAAGTAAAGACGAACAGGTGGGGTAGTTCGTTTATATGCTTTGTTATGTAGAAATACATCAGGATGGATAGCAGTAGTAAACAAATATAAACAAACTGATTAACTGACAAGACTACACAGACATACATGCCTATATCTCAACAGCTTACTACAAAATGGTAGTCAGGCTCACATGTGCTCAGTATTTATACACTTGTGCAATCCCCTAGAAAGCTTCTTAACTCATTACATCCGAGTGATGCCTCCAGATGCATCTGCAGTTAACTCCTACTGATGCCTCTAGGCATCAAATATTGCTTGTTCATATTTGCATTAATAATTAAAAGAAACTTGTTCTATTGTACATAGGTACAAGGTTTTAAAAGACATCATCTTAAAGCTTACACGATACCAAACTCAACTGCATTAATATTTGACCTCTGTGTAATGCAGGTAATTAGATATTGACTGTTGTTTTTATAATATTAATTTATATAGATATAATTTTCCTATTTTTCTAAGTATCTCAATAACCAAGTAACACCGACAGAACTCCTTAGCCTCATACGAAAGCTCTCAGCTAGATTAATAAAATGCTGCTGACAGTATGTGTGTAACTTGAGTGATTGCTGAGATATTGTATGTTGTTTACAAAATACTACAAATGTAATTCTTACTGTTTTTACTGTGACTTATAAAATTCAGTTTAAGACCTAGAAAGAAACTAAACTACCACTAAAAATAGTTTGTGCCGAAGAGTTTGCCATTTATACTACTATCATAATCCTTATGGTTCCAGGGGTATGAACATTTGTTTGAAATGTGAGGACATAATTTGATTCTGTCAAAAGGCTTAGACTCCACCCACTGGAAGTTACAGTGCAAATGTCCTGAGTTTCATTAGAGTGAATGAGTTAAAGGCTTACATACGTATTGATCTATATCCTCCTCATTTATTGAACTGCCCACAGTATAATGACATTTGAAAATAGAGACATACAGTTGTATGGACAGCTAGAAATTAACACAACACTTATGTCTTCACGTCCAAGTTGCCGTGCATCTGGAACATTGTCTCGACATGCAACCTGATCTAGTGATATAACAATCAGAATTGGGTTTGCAACAGGGGCAGTCATTGATCAACAGATTCTGGAATTTTTGGATTCTTCTCAGGAATATGGATATTTACTAGAACCTTCTCTGGAACTGGAACGCTGGATAACTCACTCTCTGAGATAGTCTTTCTCGCAGGTATGATACTGCACCACAGGCTCGGACACCAAGATCAAATGTTTCCGATTCCGCCTAAGTTCTGCTGCTTGCGATTCCACAATGTACAATCTCTGCTCTGGGAACACACTTTCCACAACTCCAGTCTGATCCAAACCTTTGAATGTCTTCATCCTCACAACCTCACCTTCACGTAATGGATTGAGCAGTTTGCTGATGTTATTGTAAAAGGGCTTCTGGGATAAGCACTTCTTTAACACATTGGCTTTCACTGATCTGTTCTTGACACATGGAACCAACAATTGACTACTAATAGGTAGCATGGTTCTGGTTTGTCTCAAAAGAAGCCTCTGTGCAGGTGAACCAAGATGTTTATCACTAGAAACATTTCTGAGATTCGAGATTCAAGAAAACATCACTGTTGCAACATTTTGACTTCTCTAGTAATTGTTTTGTACTTTGAACTGCACATTCTGCCAAACCATTTGACCATGGATTCTCAGGGCTACTCGTAATATGAGTAAAGTCCCACTCTTCAGCAAGTCTTTTGAACTGCTGGCTTGTAAACTGTGTGCCATTGTCAGAAATAACTTTATATGGACTCCCATGGACTGCAAAATGACACTTCATCATAGTAAGGAGAGTATTGGATGATAGATTAGGAAGTAGGTCAATCTCAAACCAATTTGAATGAGTCTACTAACACCAAGTAATGTTGACCATTCCATTTGAAAATATCTGTAGCTGCTGTAGGCTAAGTTAATTCAGGAATCTGGTTTAGCTGAAGTGGTTATTTCTGTTGTGGCTTACTAGTAGTGCTATTACATATAGAAGAAGATGAAAGTACTCTCTCAATATCCTGTGACATAGAAGGCCAAAATAGTAGTTCACTCACCCTTCTTTTGGTAGAGTCTGCTCCTGGGTGGCCACAGTGCAAAATAGTAATAGTAACTCTTGTTGCAAGGAGTTTGGAACAATAACCTTTGGACCTTTTGTGATAATACCATTGTCAAACAAAATCTCATCTCTGTATGGAAAATATGATTGCACTTCAACTGGTAAACAAAATTGCTTTGACGGCCATCCTTGACTGATAAAGTAGTTGAGCTTCTGTAGAACTGGATATGTGGCAGTATGACTTCTAAGCTCATCAAGACATGTGGAAGAAAAATTTCTCACTTCCATGACTACAAAATCAAGTTGCTCATTTTCATGCTGTTCAGTAGTATTTCTGGATGATCTGCTTAAAGTATCAGTAAGATAAAGAAGTTTGCCTTTTGTGTAGACAAGATTGAAATTACACTTTTGCAATTTAAGCATCATGCTTTGCAATCTGGGAGGCGCTGTATGCATAGTCTTTCTCAAAATAGTGACTAGAGGTTGGTGATCTGTTTTTATCTGCATAGCTCTACCATAAATATAATCATGGAACTTTGAACATGTAAACACAATTGCCAAGAGTTCCTTCTTTATCTGAGCATACTGCATTTCAGTTTGGGTAAGAGTTCTCGATGCATAGGCTACTGGTCTACCCTCTTGAATTATGACTGCACCAAGACCAAATTTGGAAGCATCACAAGAAAGAGTAACTGGTTTGTGAACATCATAGTGTCTGAGACTTGGTGGAGTGGGAATGTTCTGTTTCAAGACATCAGATGTGCTCTAGTATTGTTCTAACCATGACCAAGATACATCTTTGCATGTCAGATCTCTGAGTGGTGCCGAAAATTGGCTCAAGTCTGGAATGAGCTTGCCTAGGTAGTTAACCATGCCAAGAAAACGTTGTAGGGCTTGAACATTGTGTGGAGCTGGTATTATAAGAATTGCTGTTTGCTTGGAAGGATCTGGTCATAAGCCTGAATGGTAAATAAACAATCAACATAAATGACTTTTCGTAGCCTGAATTTGCACTTTTGAGGATTCAGCTTAAGATTCACTTCACATGCTCTTTCCAGAACTTTCTTGAGGTTTCTGCCATGCTCAGCTTCACCATTACCTCCTACTAGAATATCATCTTCTATAATAGCGCAGGGATACCCAGAAAATATTTGCTCCATTGCACGCTGGAAGACTTCACTGGCCGAATTTATCCCAAATAGCATTCTCAAAAATCTGTACCGGCCAAAAGAAGAACTGAAAGTGGTTAGTAATGAAGATTTTCTGTCACACAAAATTTGCCAAAATGAACTCTGCATCCAAGACAGAAAAAACAGTGGCACCTGGCATAAGAGCAGCAATATCTTTGACTGTACACAATGGGTGACAAGATCTTTTCAGTGCTTTGTTCAAATCTCATGGATCAACAAATACTCTGATGATATCTGAGCTTTTCTTATGAGTTACGACCATAGAGGATACCCATTCGGTTGTTTCATCAAATGGACAAATTACACCTTGCTGCACCATTTTATCTAGCTTGGCTTTGACACTGACTCTGTTCTGCATAGCTATTAGAACTTTCCAGGCTGGCCTGACAACTGGACTGACCTCTGGGTCTAACCTTATGGAGTACACAACTGGGAGTTTACCTAGTTTGTCTTCGAAAAGATCACAGCATAAGTGGTGAAAATAGACTGGGAAAAATTAGAACACTGGTCTTTCAAAGTAACATGATGGATCTCCTTTTTAAATGAAAGCAGTCCCATTTTCAAACTGTCTCTGAGGCCTAATAATGTTTGTACATGCCTCTTGACCACATAAAATTGCAAGTCATAGCTGTTTCCAGCACAGTAACATGAAAGCAATACTGAGCCTTTGGTTTGAATTTCTTCACCACCATAAACAACAGGCTTAACACACTTTGCCAAATCAAGCTATTCATCAGCACATATCCTAGCAAATGTTTCTGCTGACATAACATTGCACTTTGAACCTGTGTCAGATTTGAGCTGTATGGGTTTTCTATTTATCCGAACAGTACAAAGTACCTCATTCTTTGCCCATAAATTTACAGCATTGACTGTTTCATCAAGCACTGACACACCATTCAACCTAGAAAGTAGGATCACAGCTATCTAATTGATTAACTTGTCTCTTTAAATATTCTCTTTTAATAAAAGAATGTGTCCCTTTAGATTTACAAAACGTTTTGAAATGATTCCACTTATTGCATTTGTGGCATTGCTGACCAAAATCTAAGCACTTTGCTCTTTTATACTCATGATTTCTACCACAGTTACAACAGCAATAAAACTGGGTGAGGGGCCCATTTTTTGAGTTTGATTACTCACCCTTGTGCTTCACTGAGACTGTGTACTCTGGAATTTGCTAGAAAGTTATAAGGTTTCCCAGGGAGTGTTGCAAGTCTTCCCATAGCTGCCATGTGCTTGGGCCTGTTTATTTTAACTATGTGCTGCATACTATCAACATTAGCTTTAGTAGTTACTGGAATCATGCATTTCTCATTTGTAAGCATATTTGTGTGCTTTTCTGTAAGCTCATATATCTGGCAAATCTCTCTGGCCTTATTCAAAGTTAGATCATTGTCACAAAGCAAAATATTTCTCACAGCATCATCTTTAATGCCACACAATAAGTCTGTCTTTTATGAACTCATCCTTTAAATCACCACTTCTGTACATTTTAGCCTTATTTCTGAAGTCAGTTATATATATGCTGCAAAAGTTTAACCAGGCTTTTGATCTCTTGTGTAAAATAAGTGCCTTTCCATTGTAATATTTGTTTGGGGGTTACACATTTCTCTAACTTTACATTTTAAGCACTCAGGGTCTTCCCTTGACTCAGCTGGTACCTCTACATGACATATGTTCTTCGTGTTTCACTGTTGCAGTCATTACATTTGGGTTATCTGCTTGCAGGTAGCCCTCAGCTGGCCTGATTATCAAAGTCTTGGGTCCTGCGTGGGTTGCTGTCTCTTCTTTCATGATGTCAGGTAGTCAGGGGTATAAAGCATGCAGCCGACGCCATTACATCAGTCTTTCTTGCCGTTTGGTGTCCGAAGCAGAAGCAGTTCGCAAGTGCCGGTTGGCCGACTCCTGAAATTTTCGTTTTTGAGTTTCAGAACTGAAGTCTTCAAAAAAGCTAAGTACCCCATTGGGGATCCTTTTTCTTGCTCTAAACCGATGTCAGTAAAAGTTAACAATTGTATTACTTGTGGAAAGCAAATGCCTCATAAAGATTTTCATTCGTACTGCATTCCTTGCTTAGGCCCAGACCACGACGTCCCTCGCTGTTGGTTTTGTGCCTTATTCAATCCTCAAACTATTTGTCGTCGGTTCATTTTTGCATCAAACTATTTCGGTTCTCGGTTTAATTATCCAGAAATGGCTTCGGTAAGCCATCCGACTACCGACATTCCGAAAAAAACGTAAAGATAAAGACAGAGACAGACCGCATAGGTCCAAAGCTGCCGACGACGCTTCCATTAAGCTAGTCACCAGTATGCCAGTACTCAATGAGGCACTTTCGCAGCCCCTGATACCCGCTACTTCGACTGGGTCTCAATAGAGGCCTGCAAATCTGGAGTCCGGTATGCCACGAGATGCTTCTTCGACTATGGAACCTGCGGATGTCTCTACCTTGGATGGGTCCGGAGCCGCTGTGCAGGCAACGGCTTCTGAGGGTGTATTCAGGCCTACTAACTTGCATATCAAACCGACGCCTTTCTCCCTGGGCCTCTGCTGAAAATGGACCCACGTCCAGTTGGACACTCCTGGTCAACAAATTTAAATAAAATAAATAAAATAATAAATAAAATAAATCAAACCAATGCCATCTTCTTCTTCAAGGCCTAAAACTCAATCCACGCCTAGAAAACCGACGTTCAAACTGCATGATCAGGCCCATATACCTAAAAAACAAATGATAAAAATGGCTGAAGACCTTATTACTCTAATTAGGGGAAGCCAGCCTTCTCCCTCTAAGAGACCTAGAACTGATTTTCCTTCTGATTCTTCTGATCAGGATTCTGAAATTTCTGTTTTTTCTGATGACCAGGATTTGCCCTTATCTACCTATGAGGATTCTGATGCAGAGGATTCCATACCCTCTGCTTCCCCTCCAGAAGATATTTCTTTTGGTGAAAGTTTGCACACTCATAGGGAGCATTTCCGCTGAGAAAGCCAGGATTACTCTGACTCCAAAAAGAGGCTTAGAGAATTCTTACTCCTATCTCAACACAAGCCTTTAGCTATCCCTCCTGTTCTGGACATTGTAGGTGATGCCTTCTTGGAATCTAGCCTGGCCCCAGACACATTACCTCCGGCTCCCAGGAAACCTGATGGGTATTACAGAGTACCTGATTCTCACAAGTTCCTCTTTAAGAATCCTATTGCGGACCCAGAGACCATTTCACAGGGACCCAAAGGCATTAAGGCTACTACTGCTAAAAACTCTACCCCCCCGATATAGATTCCAGGGCCCTGGACAGATGGGGTTAGAAGGTATACACTTCTGCTCCTTTGGCCATTAGGGCCTTAAACTGTCAGTTTCATATGTTAAAGTATCAGCAGCATATTATTGGATTACTTAAGCAGAAAATTATGTTGGGATAGCTCTTCTTCGTGTGGTTTTCCCACCGGGAACTTCATCTTATCTCCCATCTTGGATCCTGCATGGTGCCCTCAGAATTTGTTTTGGGGAAGGTCACATTTTTTGTGTGTCGTAATAGCTATCTAATAGCCACTTGTTATATAAGTGTGAATTGTGATTTCTAACTGCAGTTTGTAACCTTTTTTTTATTTCCTAACACTATACTGTGATTACGCTTGATGCTTGGCTGATGTGTTTGACTGTTTTCTGGCTTGATTGCCCTAGTTATTTTTGTCTCACCTACAATCTGCAGTCATTGTTTTAATATACTCTGAAAGACTGAAGTGACCTATTGGAATCCTAAGACCTTCCTTAACTCCTGTATCCCAAGGTTACCCTAAACATTGTTTCTGCCCTGTCTATATTTATTCCACTATTCTCCTTCCTCCTCTTAGCCTCTCTCCATAGATTGCACACATATCTTAAAGTTTACAAGATACTCCTCCTCCTACATGGAGACATTCATCCCAACCCTGGTCCTAATCCCTTCTAATAGCTCACCTTAACATTAGGAGCTTAACCCTCTATTATACTGAGATTTTATCCATCAAAAACAACAAATCAATATATAGAATTCTCATATTCTTGAGGAATTACTTAGTTCCCAACTACCCCAAGAAACCATAATACTTGGTATTGTCAACATTGTCTAACTAGCCATATAAATCTCTATGGGTTCTCACAATTAAGAATTCATAAACCTAAAGAAACAACTCTAGACTGGATCCTTATTAATAACCATCCTAACTTCTACACTCCAGGAAGCGATCATATGCTCACTTTTATTAGACAAAATTACATGTCCCAACTACCCATAAACTCAAGACATCAAACAGATTCTTCAATCCTGAACGCTAACCCACCTTGAACTTTTCTACAGATCCTTGACTTTCAACTACTAGGATAAGATCCAAACAAAACAAACTAAGAACAAAATGATCCTTAGAAAAATGTCCTAGATCACCTGCCACTAAGAACAACAAACTAGTCAACAAACCAAAGATTCTGGTCAGGCATTAACAAACTTCCTATTTCCATACTTATTAATAGAACTATACAACAGTAGAACTCACCACTGTCTTAACTCAGACAACCCTTTACTACCCAGATGAACTAACCTAGACTCTAATCAGCTCTTTTTATTACTCTTACTTAACCAGCTGTTTCATTTGTAGTTGTTAATTATGGTCTTGGGTTGACTAGTCTGTTTCTGTTTTTCTCTTTTACTCTTTTAGTCTTGCTTGCTATTGTCTTTTTATTGTAAATGTTTGCTTACTGCCTGTATTTTGAGCTTTTCTCCCGGCCTCTACTGAAAATGGATATATGTCCAGCTAGACTAGCAAATAAATAAATAAAATAAAATTCCTGACTGTGCTGAAAATAAAGAATTACAGGATTTAATGCATTCTGCTGAACAAGTTGGTAAACATACTTTGCAATGTGGTTTTGACTCCTTAGAGGCATCTTGCAGGGCTGCTGTCACTGGGTCTGTTCTTAGAAGGCATGCTTGGCTTAAGGAGTAAACATTGCCAAATTATGTTAAAGCTAAATTACTGGATGCTCCCTTATACCAAGACCACCTGTTTGGCAACAAAGCAGAAGTAGTACTTAAAAAGATGGAGGAAAAAGCTAAATCTATGCAAACTGTTAAAGGTTTCCTGCAAGTACAGCCTCCCAGATTTAGTAGGCATGGGCCTTCTAAGAATTGGTCCTTTCCTGTCTCTTCCAGGCCTTCTCAGTCCAAACCCAGGAACAGCAGACCACCTGGGCTACAGTCTCAAGGCACTCACAGGCCTAAGCAGTGAGGGGGCTCCCACTTCCAAATCTGGAAGTAGTAATACACCCCCTATGGTAAACTGTCACAATGACTTAAACTTAAACCTTCCAAGCCCTGCTCAACTGACTGCTTCTTTAGTGGGAAAGATCGCCCTGCATACAAAAAACTGGGAACTCATTACCCAATACAGATGGGTTTTAAATATAGTTTCCCAAGGATACAGATTACACTTCCACTCCTTACCAACCCCAAACGGTTGTCCAGACCTACCCCCAAATCAGAGGCAGAGGCTTAACAGCAGGTTCTCTCTCTTCTAATTATCAGGACTATTCAGCCTGTCCCAGCAGAGGAATGGGAACAAGGTTTTTACTCAAGACTTTTCCTGGTACCCAGAAAAGACAACTCCTGGCGTCCTATCCTGGACCTATCTATCTTAAACACCTTTTTGGTAATCCCAAAATTCATAATGCTAACTCTTCATCAGCTGCTTCCCATGCTAGGCAAAAATGTCTGGTTGGCAGCATTGGACTTGAAGGAAACTTACCTGCACATCCCAATAAGGAAATCTTGCAGAAAATACTTACACTTCGGAGCAGACTACATGCACTTTCAGTTCTCTGCACTGCCCTTTGGCTTATCTACTGCGACCAGTGTTCACAAAGTGCCTAGCTCCTGTCATTTCTTTCTGCAGGCAAAGAAATATTAAAATATACCCATACCTGGACGATTGTCTAATTCAGGCAGAAAGCCAGGACATACTAATAAATCATCTGGCATTTGTAAAGAAACTAGTAAAAAAACAAGTTGAAAAACACGAGCCAAAGCGCACTTCCATTGGGTTTTATTGTAGCTCCACAAATTCAGTTTGTGGAGCTACAATAAAACCCACTGGAAGTGCGCTTTGGCTCGTGTTTTTCAACTTGTGTTTTTTACTAGTTTATTCACCCTTTGGGCAATTTGTTTTGTGTTTGTGTTTGTAAAGAAACTGCTAACCTCACTGGGGTACACCATAAACGAAAAGAAATCCCACCTAGTACCCTGCCAACAAATTGTATTCCTGGGAGCAAGCTTGAACACAACTTCCCAGATGGCCTATCTCACGCCAGAGAAACAAGTTTGACTTCAAATTACTGGCCACAAAGACGCAGCTATCTGCAAGGAAAATACTGCAAGCCCTGTGGTTCATGGCCTCTTGCATCCTACTAATTCCATATGCAAGACTGCATTTGAGGAAACTACAATGGTATCTAAAAAGCCTACGGAGCCAACATTCTCAGGATCTGGAATCAATGATTCCTATCATTCCTTGTATAAAGACAGAGTTCCTTTGGTGGGCAGAGGCCTGCTACCACAACAAGGGACTGCTATTCACTCTACCCCCTGCTGCCCAAATCCTAACAACAGACACATCAGACTATGCATGGAGAGCTCACTTGGCAGGGCAGTGCATTCAGGGCAAATGGAACCTGAGTCAAATGCACCTGCCTATCAATCAAAAAGAAAAGTTAGCTGTACAGAATTCTCTGACAGCCTTCAAGGACCACATTCTTCCAGGACAGTTATTGGTAAAGGCAGACAACACAACTGTTATGTGGTACATAAACAAGCAGGGGGGGGAACCCACTCATACCTTCTCTGCAGACTAACCATGGCTCTGTGGTGCACAGTCTTGAGCTACCAAGTGCACCTACAAGCTTAATTCCTGCCAGGCATGCTAAATTCACTGGCAGATGACCTAAGCCGAAATCTCTTGGGCCCACATGAGTGGAAACTGGAACCAAAGAGCTTCATTTTGAGAAACAAATGGGGGAGCCCAGAGATAGACCTGCTTGCCTCCCCCCAGAACTACCAATTGGACAAATTCTACACAAGGACTCCCCACAGACAAGCTTGGAAAGTGGATGCCCTGTCCTTCACCTGGAAAGCCTCTTAGTCTATGCCTTTCCCACTCTGCCTCTCCTCTCGAAAGTTCTACTAAAGATAAAACAGGACAAACCAAGGACAATACTCATTGCACCAGACTGGCCATGCCAACACTGGTACCCCCTCTTGCACAGTATGTCACTGCCGAAACCATGGCACCTGCCTCAGACCCCTTTCCTGCTGTCCCAGCAGGAGGGCCAGATTCTGCACCCAAAATGTCAAACCCTGAACCATGCAGCTTGGCTAATTACCTGAGCTCTCCAATACCATCCCTCAGTAAGCAAGTGCTGGATGTCATTCTAGAGGCAAGGAGGCCTAGTACTAGAAAATTATATGCTGAAAAGTGGAAAAGATACTGTTCTTGGAGCCAAACTCAGGGGATGGACACAACAGTGCCCAGTTCACCGCATATTCTTCAATACTTAACAGAGATGCTTCACAAGGGCCTTTCCTTCTCTTCTATTAAAATCCATGCCTCAGCCATTTCTGCACATTATAATACTGAGCCACCCCTCCTCTCTCACCCCTTGCTGAAACAATTCTTCAGAGGGGCCAAAAGCTGAAGACCACCCAGGAGACCCCCTACTCCAGCCTGGGACCTTAACTTTGTATTGGAAAAGCTCACTCTACCTCCCTTTGAGCCAGCTGCAACTGCAGAGTTGAAATTCCTTATTGGAAAACAGCCTTCCTTCTAGCCATCACTTCAGCAAGAAGAGTGTCTGAATTACAGGCCGTCATGGAAGTGGAGCCCTTCATCATCTTTCATGCAGACAGGGTGTCCCTCAGGACCAACCCTTCCTTCATGCCCAAGGTGGTATCCATTGTGACCCTTAATCAGTCCATTCATTTGCCAATCTTCTTTTCTAATCCACAGAACAAAGGAGAATGAATACTGCACTCTTTGGGCGTGCACAGACAACTTCGATTTTATTTGGACAGGACTAAGCCTCAGGAAAACTGAACAGCTGCTAGTTGCCTTTGCTGCAGGGACAGAGGGAAAGGCCATTTCAAAGCAAACCATTTCTAAGTGACTAGGCCATATCATTTATTTCTGCTATAAGCACCATGGAAAACCTACCCCACAGGGGATAAGATCACATTCCACCAGGGCTGCATCTACTTCAACAGCCTTTCTCAGAGGTGTTTCTACAAGGGACATCCAAGAAGCTGCTACCTGGTGTTCTGTGCATACCTTCAAGCATTACCACTTGCCAACTTTTTCTAAATCCAGAGCTGGTTTTGCCACTGCAGTCTTGCAGGGTGTAATAGCTGGCCTAATGCTCTCTAATTGCCTCCTCCCTTCCTTAGCTTTGGGAATCTACCCAAATGTAATGACTGCAACGGTGAAACACGAAGAACATAGTACAGTTGTGTATACTTACCATAGATGTAGATGTTAGAGTGTATTCACTGTTGAAGTCCTGGTTACCCTCCCTCCAGCCCCCTGACTTCTACTGGATATACATATCTTGTTGTTTTCTGTATTTAAGCTTTCTGGTGTATTTGCTTTTTGTTGGAGGTGTAACCTTGTATATAATTGCTTCCCATTATGGGGGCACCTAACATCTTGGGCAAGAAAAACTGATGTAATGGCGTTGGCTGGTGCTTTATACCCCTGACTACCTGACGTCATGAAAGAAGAGACAGCAACCGACGCAGGACCCAAGACTTTGATAATCAGGCCGGCTGAGGGCTACCTGCAAGCAGATAACCCAAATGTAATGACTGCAACAGTGAATACACTCAAACATCTACATCTGTGGTAAGTGTACACAACTGTACTCCCCCCCCCCTTCTGCAAATACAACAGGTGCATACAGAAATGAATGCTCTTTCTATGGCTTCTGAACCAGCTAAATTTGTACAGTCATCTTTATCAGAAAGTGCAGCTTGTATGAAACTATTGTACACTTGCTCAAACACACTCCAATTCTCTGTAGTATTAGTATCAAATACAAGAGGGGCTGGTCTACGAAATCCTGCAGCCATACCAGCAAATCATGCCCAAACACACTAAAAATATGGCCCCTGTAATTATATATGAACATTACATTCAAATGAACAATAAACTCTTCGAAATACTGTACTTTGCGAAATATGCTTTGAAATGGCTGTACTTTATGAAATAACAGTTTTGTAATACTGCACAAACTTGCAAACACTTCATATGCTTCAGATATCGAATAGCTTTAATTAATACAAAAAAAAAACAGCGCACAGTAAAGAAAGCACAGTCGCTTTCCCTATTTTATACATTTTATGCAATTCAGATTTTATTTAATTTTCCATAGTTATTTGAATATTTTCATCAGTATGTCGCCTTGCTGGGATTAATCAGGTTAACAAAAGGATAAACAAAATAAAAGAAAACGGGGGTGGGGGGAGTAGGAGACGGACCTCCAGGAGCCTATTTCTTTGTCTGATTATCTAAAGAGTCAGGCAAATGTAAGTTTCGCCTTGTTGGAGCTAGCTCACACAGGAGGACTGCTTTGAAGCACCAATTCATACTGACTAGGGAGTGTTATTAGAGACTAAAGTTCTTACCTGTGAAATGGGCGTGACTAATGAGACTTGCCCTTCCTATCTCTCTCTCTCTCTTGGAAGACCCCTCTTATGAAGAAATTCTCAAGCTGATTTCTTTCTTTCTTCCATTTACTTACCTGAAGATTTTCTGCAGCCTTTGTCATTAGGTCTCAGTTATCATAAAAAGATGTCTATCAGCTTTAGCCTCATGTTTGCACTTGAGCTGCAAATAGCTAGGTTTGTTGATGAAATTTAATGGCTTGAGACATATCTAGATTTGATGATTTTTGATTTGAGTAATAAAACAAAACAGAGAAAATTGTTGTAAATCCGCAATTTATTTCATAAAAAAACAAAAAAGTAACATAGTAAGCACTTTTGGCACCATAGATAACTACTGACCACATCAATAGTAACCCTGGGTAACATGTACAGTCAAACATTTAATTAACAATGTGAGATGTAATAAGAAGACAGGCTTAAAAATGGTTACCCTTTTTCACTAGCTCAACTAGTTGTGAGAAACTTGTTACAAGTATATGAAAACAAAGTGTCTAGTAGCCATTACTTAAATTATAACATTGTGTACCCAAATGGTTAAAAGAGAACATGGTAAAAGATCAAATAGGGTAAGTCATAGGTTCATAGGTTGGTACTAGGCTATTGGCCCTAGGGCCTATACAAGCCTAGCCATAACAATTTCCTGGATATTTCTTCCCATAGTATTTACTTCCCTGCAGCCCTGTCTAGCAGGGCGACCGACTTGATTCCCTGGGGTGAATTTTCTATCTCCCATCCAGTTGTCAAGGTTCCTTTTGAAGAGGGCCAAGGAGGTGCTCTGCTTGACATGCATGGACAGTCTATTCCAGAGTATGGGGAGTCCCTGTGTCAGGAACCTATCCCTCCAGCATGTTTTGTTCATTGTGATGACAAGGTTTAGATCCCTGGAGCGTGTGGCTCTGAGGGATTGGAATTTCTTTAAGTGGAGCATGTCCAACAGCTCAGGGTTTGACATGGCCTTGTATGTTAAGCAGAGATCACCTCTGAGTAGACAATATGCCACAGAGTATAGCTTGAGTTTTTTTAGATGGTCAGCATAGGGTATCTGCTTTAAGACTGTGATTCTTTTAATGAGATATTTCTGTGGCCTTTCCAGCTGTTGTAGATGTCTTGTGAGGTACATACCAGACTGGACATTGTAGTCTATAATGGGTCTAATGAGGGATGAGTACTGTAGTACAATGACCTTTTTTCTGGATGAGACATAATTAGATTAAACTTTTTTTCAAGGAGTCTGAAGTTTTAAAAATAAGTTTTATACAAAAGGTTAGCCCTTGTCTCTAATTGCCAAAGTTCCATTGCTTTCACATTTGCAATGTGAAAATATGTATTGTATATCTACCTTCAGTGCCCTTGACCTTTTCATTTTTCAGCAAGCTGCAAACTGTATTAGCAAATTCCATTTCACATTTGTGTGTATTTCTCAACACTTGATAAGCAAGGCCCATCTAGAAGACCTGGTTTTACACATGTTCATATCTAGAGTTCCAGTTGGGATCCTTGATACTAAAGTAAAAAAAAAAAAAAAGTCTCCTGGACCATGAGCATGATCACAGAGTTTAACTGCAAGCCTTTTACCTGGATTGTATATGCTTTTGTGATCAATGTTAATTTTTCCTTTTGGGACATTAATCTTTAGATTGACACTATTTACCTGTTTTTGTGCTGGAATAAATAGTGGATTTTTATTTCTTTGACTGGCCGAGTGTTTGTCCTCATCGAGTTGCAGCTGTGTTTTACCTCTGATGGTGTATATATTTTTTGTTTTTATGTACATTTATTCATTTTACACCACAGTGGTTTTACCCAGTGAATGCTAGCAATTTTCGTTTTTATTTCTGGACTTACTATTTCCTTTTAGTTCCCACCCCACCATCAGCTTTAGACTTCCTCCACTGTGTAGCTGGATCAACTGCACACTCTAGACATGTTTTTCCCTGTTTTGTTCATTCAGTATATTTTCATACACTTGTATTAATGGTGTCATTTCCCCCCTTGATTACAATCTGATCCCAGTAATTTAATTTTGTCTGTCATCCCCCTTTCTCTGCTGCTGTATTACCTTTCTGATGCATTTTTCCTTTTACTTTTGGTAGAATATCTGCCTCCAACTAATTTAATGTACACTTCCTCCAACTCTTTTTGTTTTTTTTTTGTTTTGTTTTTTTTGTTTCCTGCTTCACTGTTTAGTTCAGCAGTGATCTTCATCATTAGATCACTGTTGCAGTAGTACATGACTGTATTGAAAATGTCTTCCCAAGAACTGGGTGTCTGGCCAGTATATAAAAGCTTTTCAGTGCCTTCCACACACAGCACATCTGTAGAAACACAGGGGCATGCTGGTATAAAATCAGATGTATTGGCACCAAAATTCAGAATTTATTTGCCATTGAAGATTTCAGACACTGGGTCTTTCCTGTATCTTCAGTGGTTCTTTATTTTTATTTATTTATTTTACATTTGTTGACCGGGCTAGTCCAACTGGATATATATCCGTTTACAGTAGAGGCCCGGGGAGAAAAGCTCCACTACATGTGAAAAAATATCACTGATATATCACAAAAAGTTATTATAAAACAATATATAAGTTTAAGAGTTTAAAAAATAAAAAGAGATTACAAAGTCAAATCTAAGACATATAAGATAAGTACAACAATTTTAAATAAAAGGCTAGCTTTTAAGAAGTCAACTCTCAACAATAGAAGTGTAAGTTTGAGCTCAGTGAGGGGAAGGGTAGCAAAATTAATGTGGGGAGACATACTTTCAGTCAGGATTAGTACAAGGACATAGCCATAGAGTTTTAAGATGTTCCTTGATATGTTTTTGAAGAGAGAGTCTTGATTAGTCATATGTTGAGGTAGTTGATTCCAATGTTTACCTATGGAATTTGAGATTAATGCATCTCCAGCTTTATTGTAAATTTTAGTTGAGGAAAGTAGGAGT
This sequence comes from Protopterus annectens, assembly GCF_019279795.1. Taxonomy (NCBI): domain Eukaryota; kingdom Metazoa; phylum Chordata; order Ceratodontiformes; family Protopteridae; genus Protopterus; species Protopterus annectens. Next base: position 985,209,651 of record NC_056734.1, on the reverse strand, counting down.
TTATTAGCAGATGTGGCTAGATTTTATAAGGAGAAATCAGTCTAGCCAGGCTAGGAGTATTATCTGGGAAGTGAAGGGTCTTGTGAATGACTAGTAATTGTTGGTAGAGTATGTGGTTGTTAAGCTCTAGCCAGTTTAGTTGTTTGAGGTTGTGACAGTGGTGAGTTCTAAAGGAGTAGCAGTAATGAATCTGGCTATACTATTATAACAGGTAGAGAGTTTGCTAATATTATTTTTAGATAAGGAAGTATATATAGCTGAGGCATAGAAAAGGGTGGAAATCAGGTGGGTCTGTGCAATGTTTTTCCTGGCTGCTGGGGTAAGGAAGGGTTTAATTCTGTAAAGTGTCCCAATTTTTTTATTAACAGCTTTAATAGTAGTGTTAATGTGGTCATCAAAGTTGAGATGATTGTCGATGGTAACACCTAATAGTCATGTGGTTTTATCAGGGTTTATAACTGTAGCATTATTTGAGGAGATAGTGAAGAAAGGTATAGGAGATTTATTAGTAGGAGTAAAGATAAGAAGCTTAGTTTTTTGGCATTAAGGAGAAGGCAGTGTTGCATAAACCATTTTTCAACGCTTTGGAAAGTTATTTGGGTGATAGACTGAGGGAAGAAACATCTTTAGCAGTGCAGATCAACGCGAGTCATCTGCATATTGGATGCAGGTAGCTTGTGTCACATTCAAATAGAGGTCATTGATAAATAAAGAGAAAAGAAGGGGTCCTAAGATTGATCCTTGAGGAACACCAATATTTACTGGAAGTAAGTTTGATAGATTGTCCCCCCAAAGCACTGATTGTTGCCTGTTTACTAGATAACTTCTAAACCATTGTAAAGAATGTGAGCTCAGAGAGAAAAGGTTAAGTTTATCAAGAAGAATATTATGATTAACCATATCAAAAGCTTTTGATAGATCGATAAATAGTGCTGAGGAGAAACAATTATTATTGCGATTATTATTTATGGTGTCAGAGAAGGAAAGGAGAGCAGTGGTAGTGCTGTGGAAAGGTCTAAACCCATGTTGACAGTCAGCTAGAAGTTTGTTTTGAAGAAGATAGTTAAGAAATTGTTTGTGTATGCATCTTTCCATTATCTTAGCTAATGGGGACAGTAAGGCAATGGGGTTGGAGAGCTCAGTAGAAGAGCCCCCTTTATGTAGAGGAATTATATGAGATATTTTCCAAATGGTGGGGATGTTTCTTTCTGAGATAGTTCTATTAATCAAAATAGATACTGGGAGATAAATAGCTTTTGCAGCTATTTGTAAGTATTCAGAAGGGAGTTTGTCAGCTGATGGGGTACAAGGTTTAAGTTTACTAAGAAGCTTGTAAATAATGGATGAAGAGACAGGTTGAATTTGAAAGGCTTTAGATGAGTCTGGAAGGGTATGCTGTGGGGATGCAGTAGGAATGGGTAATGAATTAGCTAGGGTTAGTATGGCTTCTGTAAAGTATTTATTAAAGGCATCAGGGATTTGGGAAGCATTGTTGAGGTTATAGCCAGAAGGGGTGGGAGTATGAATTTCCTGGTTTAAGGAGTTTATTCACACCTGACCAGAATTTTGAGGGTATTTTGATTGGCTTTGTAGGTGAAGATAAAATTCTTTTTGTCTCTAATAGTATCTTTCTTGGTGGAATTTCTTAATTGTTTGAAAAGGAGATGATCAGATGGAGATTTGGTAGCTCTCCATTTAGCCCAGATTTTATTTCTAAGGATCATTTTTTCTTTAGTTTGTTTTGTTAGCCATGGGGCAGTCTTGGCTCTTAACCTGGTAGAGCGTAATGGAGCGTGCTGATCAAGAACTTGAAGGAAGGTTTTGTTAAAATAGGCCACTGCTTCATTAAGTTCAAGGTGTGTCAATGGTGACCAGTCACATGCTTGCAGTTCAGCAAGGAAGTTACCAGGGTTAAAAAATCTTTTTGAACGGCATATTCTTAGATTCTGGGTATTAGGATTATTTAATTTTTGTCTGAGGACATATGTAAGTACATGATCGCTAATGCTATCTGGTAGGGTACCAGGAGTATAGCTATTGTGGGGGTAATTAGTAAGGATCCAGTCCAAAATTGTCTCTCTATGATTTGGTTTATGGATTCTAGTTGGAGTTGTTATTAATTGGGAGAAACCATAAAGATTAATATGGTTGGTAGGCTGCTGGGATGAGCAGGTTTTCCAGTCAATGTTAAAATCGCCAAGTATTACGGTTTCTTGGGGTAGGTGGATTGCAAGTGAACTGAGTAAGCCTTCTAATATTTGAATATTATTACCAGGGGGAAGGTACATGCAAATTATATAGATAGCTTTATTGTTGTTAATCTGAAGTTTGGTTGACAAAATTTCTGCTTTATTGCCTGTTAATGGAAGCTCATTAAAAAGGGTAACTTGTAGATTAGATTTATAAATTATGGCTATACCACCACCTTTTTTCTTCATGCGATCATTTCTAAGTAAGTTATAGCCAGGAGGGGTAATTTCCTGGTCTTGTGTAGAGGGTTTTAACCAAGTCTCTGTGAGACATAATATATCAAATGCATGTAGGTGAAGGAGTGCATGGAGGTGGTGAATTTTGTTGTTTAAGCTTCTAATATTCAGGTGTGCTATTAGAAGGAGTTGGTTGCTTTGACATGGGGAATGAAGAGGTGACAGGTTAAAATGTGTATCATATTCATTCATGATAGAGGGACCAGGATTTGGATGAATATCACCATGTAGGAGGAGGTGGTGATGGGAGAAAAATAGTGTTTTAGAATTTTTAGTGAAATAGTAAGACTCTTTTATTAAAGCAGAAGGTCATATGAGATATTCTATGGTATTTTGGTAGTAAATATTTGGAAGAGCAGGTAATGTTGCTATGATTAAGGGTACTGAAAAAAGAGGAAGGTAGAGTTTGTTGCAGATGAGGGTTTTGTTCAAATAAAGTATATATTTCAAATGAGGTGGTGTAGTAGGATAAAGAAAGAGAGGCTGTAGTAATAGTAAAGAGAAGGAAATGTAAGCAAGCTGTTTTAAGTGATGGTGCCATAGTGGTGACTATCTAAAAGGGTAGTAAATGTTATAATGGATGTTCAAATTAGGAACAAGTAGAACAGTATTAAATGTGTGAAGTAGGGAGTAAAGAAGATTTATAATCAGAACTTATTATAGGAGATAGTTAGATTAAGTTCAATACGATGTAAATGTTACAAAGGTAGTTAGTGAAATTTAAGTAGGGCAAGGTATTAAAGTAATATAAGATGAGAATGCAAGCGACTGTGAGAAATTGAATTTGGAAGTAGATATGAGTTGGTTAGTTTTAGAGTTGGAAGTAATAGATGGAAGGTTAAGATGGAGGGGATGGAAGAAAGAAAGATCAAAATTGAGGGGAGGGGTTTGTTAAGATAGTTGGTTATTGGGCAGGAGAAGTAAGGGGGAGTGTTTAGTGAAGTATAAGTTAAGGACCCCTAGGGGTGGGTGGGATATGGGGGTAGGGAGGGGCAGACACAAAAGGGCGAGAGCAGTGGAAGAGAAAACAATCAGGAAGTAAGTAGCCAAGGTAAGTAGGCTGGAAACAAGCTATGATGTGAAGATAAGGAGAAACAGTTTGGGTATAGGTACAAGGGAGGCTTAGAAGTAGAAGAAATGGTAAGGATAGACTCAGGATGGAGTGATATAGCAGTAAGAGGTAGATGTATGCAGAACTCTAAAAGGAAGAACTGCAAGGAAAAGGAGATAGTCAAGGAAAACGTATAACACAGTTAGCAAGGGACGAGAAACTACAATAGTTACAAGGGAGAGAGAGAGCACTATAGGTAGGATGAGATAATAGAGTAGTTTCAAGGGAGAGAGCACTGTAGGAGGGTATGGAAGTACAGGAAGTACGAGTAGTCTAAGGGGTAATACTATATAGATAGTTCTCTACAGAACCAAGGAGACAAATTAAGGGGTAATACAGTTTAGGTAGCCAGGCAGGCAGGCAGGCGGGCGGCAGTGGGGAGGGGGGGGGTTGGCTGCTGGCAGACACAGGCAGAGTTTTAGTACAAATATAAGAGAGGTTCTTTGCTTGGCTTGTTTGATCTTTTGGGTAGATAAGTCCCCGTAGGTGACTTTCTTTCCATTTTTGTGAGAACATTGTAATTTGTTGTTGCTTATGTCTAGGAGAAAAGGAAAGTGTGTGTGGAAGGCAAATTCCTTACAGAAATTCCCATGCAGCTTGCTTTTGTTAGGACTCGCCATGTAACATCCTCTCATGTATTATCTATTTTTCCTTTATTCATAAACTATCAGAAGTCAGTTCAGCTACTCTAACATTTTTTAGAGAACCAGCAGCTCAAGCCTTGATGCACTCACAAAAATGACCATGCATTGTAGTGCCACTGCCTCAGACATTCCCCCTTCTGGCTCCTAAGAAAAAGAAGATGGTTAGAGAGGTTCTTAAAGTGGCTTCCACTTCACCCTTTCTCACCTGGACATCAATAGATGATTCCTTTGTGGCTTTAACAGAGTCCTTTGACTCCCTCTGTTGTTGTTTCTAGGGATGCTAATAAGGGGTGGGAGTCCATTTCTTCCTTTAGGGCCAGACGTACACCTACCACTGAAAAGGATAACCATGTTTAATGGCCTCAAAAGGTCCCAAAGATATCCCTCAGCTTTTGGTGAGAGAAGAGGTACTAGGCTCCTTTATTGACATGCAGACATCTGATATGACTCATAGTTTCGAAGGGCACTCCTAAGAAGAGAAGTAAAAAAAAAAACTCTAAACAGGTTTCTTTTCCTTCAATGCCATCTGCAAAAGAGTCTGAGAAGGAACGGTATTTCTTTGCTACAGTTTTTTAAGGTCTTTCAGTCTTTGCAGCCAGGTTCTCTTGCATCTTCTCTAAAAATGAAAATGTCTCCCTCTTTTTCAGGTAGTGACTCCCTATCTGACATTGAAGAGTTAAACTAAGCTATGCCTCTCAGGTGTCTTCTTCTGACTCCTTAGAGACAGTGTCTGAGGAAAATACTTCTTCGGATTCTCCAGCATACCTCTCAACTGTCCAAATTTTTGCCTCATATTTTTGGTTAGGTCCTCATTAAATTTGTGGTTTTCTGTCAGATCAGTGAGACTTGAAGTCATTAAATGACAGACATTTCAGTTTCGGAATTCATATCCTTCAGAAAATGCACACCAATGCAAATCCTGATATTCTAGGAAATCTCTAAGTTTATGGGAGCAATAATTAAAACATCCCTATTTTTGGGTCTTTGTCTCCCCCATTATTTTTGACTCTGTCCTGATTTCTAAGAAGTTTAACGGTATGTTCTCCAGTTTAAGAAGGGTATGGGAAGGCTGGCAATGCACACTGTACAAAGGGACTAGCATAATTAAAAGGTGAAAAGGAGTTGGCAGAAGGGTTCAAGAAGAGAAAAAATAGCTTTTTTGACATTTAGCAAAAAAGTGAAAGGGGGGAGCATACCTGACCAGGGAGATCACAGAAAGCCACCCACTATATTTCAAACATTGTTTATATTCACAAATAGTATGCTATAATCTGTTTGTATGTTTTTCTATCACTAGATATGTTTTTGGAGCTTTTGCCTCAGGGGTTCCCTCTGAATTTATTGGCCTCAGGGGTTCCCTCTGAATTTATTGGTAACCAAATGCAAATAAATACAATAAACTTTTAAAAAGTAGAAGTACTGAATGAATACTTTGCATCAATCTTCACAAAGAAAAGTAAGTGGAATGTACCATACTTGGATGGAGGCAGAGTTGAATGGGAAAACAGTAGATGGACACAGGAATAGGGAGGAAGTGGAGAGAGCAGTTTGCTTTAATGAGTAGACAAAGCATAGAAACCAGATAGGATAATTCCCAAAGTCCTTAGAGACCTTATCTTAGTGCTGGTATATCCCCTTTGGAAGTCATCAAAAGAGAGTGGTTAGCACAGAAATGTCTGAAGGTTGGAAGACCGTAACTGTGATAAATGGGGAGCCACAAAAATATGGGGTAGTATAGGTCTGTTAGCTTAATAGCAGTGACAGGAAAAGTCAGGGAGAGTATCCTGAATGAACAGTTGGTAGAGTTTCTAGATGATAAAAATTGCCAAACAGCAACCAACATATGTTTGTGGCCAAGAGAAGCTAAACCAAAACTGATCCATTTTTGTGATTAGGTTACAAGTGAACTTGAAAGTGGAGTACCAGTAGTTGTGATCAACAAGAACTTCAGAAAGGTCTTTGGCCTGATCCCACATTGGAAGGTGATAAGAGAAATGGGGGGTTTAGGAAGTAAGATCAAGGCTAAGAAAACACATTACTGCATTTTGAATGGTAGACCACAAAGGATTGTTGTGAGGGGGCAATATAAAGCATTTGGAAGAGCAACTAGTGGAATACAGCAAGACATTTCAGGGTCATTAAGTCAGGGAATATTCATGTTTTGCAGTAACCTCCCTCCCTCATGTCACACCCCTTTTCTCCTGCAGAGGCATACCAGTCGATCCTGAAGTATCTTTGCAGCTACTCATCCATAAGACTTTGTCTTAGCTCAGGTACCCTTCAGTTTGTTAATCTCAGGCATATCTGTGGAAACAGAGAACAGGAGCAACCTATTGACAAATGATGCAAAGGTAGGTGTGACAGTGGAAATTGTGTGTTAGAGTTTGTGGAAGGAATTGGAAAGGCTGGCTACTTAGGCAGAAAGGTGGAAGTTGAGATTTATTGCAAACAAATGCAAATTACTGGGCTAGAGCAACCCTGGTTTGAAGTATCAGTCATGCGTATTGAAACGGCAACATATGTGAAAGATCCAGTAGAGTTGTTGCCACCTGGATTATACCAATAAGAGTAAAGTGAGAAGGTAGTGGTAGCAGTCAACAGAATAATGTGTTTCCTCCGGGTAATAGACACCAGAAGCATAGATAATTCTTCTATTCAGTGGGGCCCTGCTAATGACTCACCTTGAGTACTCTATGCAGTAATGGAGACCATGCAAGAAGGGGGATATCAGGGGAGAAATACACAGGAATGCCACCAGAAATGTCAGTGGGATAGAGGAGAAGGAATATGGCTATAGGCTAGGAAAGCTACAGGTCTTTTCATTGACACTAGAACAGACCAATGGAAATAATGGTGTAGAAGATCATATCAGGGAAATGCAGTGAAGTCCTTATGAACAGGAAGGAGAGAGGGGGAAAATGGGGCACAGCAGCAGATTTTAACGATTAATTGCACTCTGAGTCTCAAAAATACTGCTTTGCAGTGAGGGTTGTACACCCATAGAAATGACTGACAGAATGGGTGGCAAGCAAGGAATCCACAGGACATTCAAAAGGGCATGGGACATATGAGGAAAGGATGAGGTGGATAAAATATAGGGATGGGTAGAACATTGTGTACTTTAAAGGGGCAGGTAGTTAGACTTAAGTCTCCTCCTTCCATCAAGTACATGGCTCTGTACATCTTGTACCCAAATCCTTCAAGTGGGATTTACATATGAAATATCGGTGTTACACCTGTTGAAATAGTTTAACAGTTGACACTTTCATGGTTAACTGAAGTTAATCTGTCCGATGACAAGCCCATAAATGACAAAGATAGTAATACTTAAAACAGTAACTGCAAAAAGACTCCCTTCATTGCTAAAATAGTGCAGTGCAAACATGCATAAAGCTACCTTGTATCACCACCATTCAGACTACTGACATACCAAGTTTAAAAGAATGTTACTATGCAGTCAAATTTGACTGATAAGAACATTTTGGGCATCGACTTGATGGATGCAGTACCTGATGTAACATGTTCAGTGTATGGTATAGTTTGCCAGAGCAACTAAGAGTTGTGTTTTCAAGTGAGTAATGGCATTCAGAGCACTAAATTTTAGAAACTATCTGATTCTGGATATCAAGCCAAACTGTACTTGTAATCAGACCTGGCTTTAATTTAATTCTGTGGTTATTTGGTGTGAAATAAAACTGAGAGCTTAGTTAATGTTGGCTATGGAGAAAATTTAACAGCAAGGGAAAATCAAATTGTTTTATTTGCTGAAGTATGGATTTTTTCCTAATTATAAAGTGCTGTTTTTAATTTTGTATGGAGTTCTGTAATCTTTTGACTGAGACATTTTTAAAAAAAGAAACTTAAAAGGGGATATGTGAAAAGACACTATATGCTTAGTTGGAATGTTTTGGGAAACATCATCTTAAAACCGTGTACATATCAACTTTAAGTGGGCATTTTATGTAGATTTGATCAATGAAACAGAGGGAAAATTCTAACTGTTTGAAGGCAGTAATATTTAGCCAGTGATTGTAAATGTGTCACTGTATTTTTCCCGATTGTGGAATCCCCACTTTATCTGGTCAAATACTGGACTGTGAAAACTCACAACCCCCAAAGAAATACAAATCAAAACTAAATAAAAAACAAACTCCAAGGTAGATGGGCAAAAGAAACCACTGACAAGGGAAATGAGTGCTTTCATTCTCAATTGAATGCAAATAACTTCATCAGAAAAAGAAGTTATGTACTCACTATAACATTCCATCTGAGTAGTTGTACTTCATTTGTCTTCAACCTGTGGGTCTATGGATCCAAATTGGATCTGACATGGCTGCATAACCAGCATTTGATCTGAGCTCCAAGCTCCTCCCCTTACCCATAATGCCCCATCTCCTTCCTCCCTTCAGATCAAGTTTGCTGCTCAACAAAACATAACTCTGACCCAAGAAGACCTTACCACTATTGGCACCCCTAAAATTTCTGAGCCAAGCAAGCATCCCAAGGGATGCCTCTGGAATGTTCATCTCCCAAATACAAGGCCAGGACAATAGTGACAAGGTTGGGGGAAGGAGGGAGGGATGGTTGAAGATAAATGAAGTACAACTACTCAGATGGAACGTTATGGTGAGTACATAACGTCTTTATCTGAAGTGGTTGACTTCATTTGGTCTTCAACCTGTGGGTCAGAGTCCCCAGCTACAGACACCTGGGTGGCCCTTATGGAAGGATGTTCTAGAGCACCGTGGAGCCAAAGGATGCTATATTCCTGGATACAATGTCCAATTTGTAATGCGAGGTGAAAGTATGAGATAAGGACCAGGTGGCTGCAGAACAAAGATCATCCAATGGCACCCTGGACCAAAAGCCACTGAAGTGGCCATAGACCTGGTGGAATGGGAAATTCCTTTGATAGAATATGCTCGAATAATGCTTTTAGAAATCCAATGCGCTGTAGTCACTTTAGAAATTGGCTTCCCTAAGAATAGCTTTGAATAGAAGGCAAACAACGGATCTGATTTACAAAAATATTTCGTCCTGTGTAAGTAAAATCTCAATTGCCTGTGTACATCCAGCAAATGCAGTTTATATTCACCCCTGTTCTGGTAATTAGGAAAAAAGACAGGAAGATTGATAGTTTGATTATTAATAGCTTCTCACAACACTTTGTGTAGCAGGAAGGCTTAGTGAGCAGGGAAACCCTGTCCTTATGAAAAATCATGTAAGGAGCTTTGATGGACAATGCTTGAAGTTCCGATACCCTCCTGGCAGATTTAATAGCCACAAAAAAGCAGTCTTCCAAGAAAGATACTGCAAATCTACCAAAGCTGCAGGCTGAAATGGAGGGGAGACTAAAGCCTGAAGTACAAAAGTGAGGTACCATGGAGGCGTAGGATCCTTCATCAGGAGACTTAAAGGTACCTTTAAGGAAGGTCTTGCAAAGTCTGGAAGAGGCTAGTGAAGACATGTTCTCCCCACATGAAAATTAGAAATAGCAGCTAGTTGAACTTTCACAGTAGAAGAACTTGCCCCTTGTTGAAAGATCCCTGCCAAAAATTCTAAATCCCGCTGAGCAGCCCATATGGAGAACCGTTTCCACTTGCTACGATATGCTTTCCTGGTGGAAGGTTTGTGAGCTGGCACCAAAAAGTTTTAACCAGAGAGGATAAACCTGGAGTCCTAATAATCAAGGGGGAACTGGAGCAGCCAAGAGGTGAGTTTCACTGTCTGGGTCTGGGTGAGGAATCCCGAAGGGATGTGAAATGAGATCTGGAATTGGATCCAAGGTCTGTGGTGAAACTACTAGATGATACCAAAGGGAGGGAAACCAGACTTGGCGAGGCCAGAATGGGGCAATGAGGAACAGTGTTCCCTAGCCTGCGAGTTTTCTGAAGAAACTTCGAAATGAGAGATAACGGGGGTAGGCATAAAGAAGACCAGGAGGCCAAGCATGGACCAGTGTGCCTCATGTGGACTTCCCCCTGAGGGGGATTCAGAGCAAAGAACTCACTGCATTTTGCATTGGAAGGAGAATCGAAAAGATCGCAGGAAGGCTGACCCCACTTGAGGAAGATCTGTTCCGCTACTGAAGGATTCAGAGACCATCCGTAAGGCATCCGAATAGTCCTGCTCAGCCTGTCCACTAGAATGTTGGACTGTCCAGGAATGTGTATTGCCACCAGAAAAAGGCCGGTGGAAATCACCCATTCCCACACACTCGTGGCTTTGGGACAAAGGGGATAAGACCTGGTTCCTCCTTGTTTGTTGATATACTAGACTGTAGACATGTTGTCTGTCTGGATTGCAATAGTCCCTAGAAGAAGATGGGCATGAAGGGCCTGCAACATAAGAACCTCCCTCATCTCCAGGATGTTGATATTTAAAGTGGTATCTGTAGGGGACCACCTACCTTGGACTGTCCTTCCTGAGCAATGCCCCCCCCCCCCCCAGCTGGGAGGTGTCTGTGGTCACCATGGTTTGGGGAAAAGATGGAAGAAAGGGACGTTCCCTGACAAGGTCTGGGGAATGAATCTACCACCGAAGAGAGTCCCTGCAAACCTGGGATTGACGGACTGAATAGGACAATGGAAGATCTAGTAGAGACCATTGGACTGCTAGCATCCATTGGAGAATTTGCATATGAAGTTGTGCAATGTGGTAGTAGATTGATTGTGGCTGTCATGGACCCCAGCGCCCACAGAACTGTCCCTGCTTTGGGAAAATGAGCCTGAAGAATGTATGAGACATGAACTCTTAGATTGTGTACCCTTTCCGGGGTGATGTAAACTTTCATTTAGATGGTACACAACTGAGCCCCAATGAATTCTAGAACCTGGGCTGGGGTCAGTGATGACTTGCTGAGATTGATGGTAATGCCCAGACTGTTCGCTAATTAAAGGAAATCATCCCTGGCTTGGCAAAGCAGAAGCTTCGTGGAGGCAGCAAAAAGCCAATCAAGGTAAGGGAAGACCTGAATTCCCTGAAGCCTCAGGTGAGCTGCTATGACAGCCATCACTTTGGTGAACATCCTGAGGGCTGTGGTGATACCATAGGGGAAGGCTTGAACTGATAATGATTGGCCCCCAGCCAGAAGTGGAGAAACCTGCAGGGAGCGCCTGTCCATCTTGATATAATAGTATGCATCCCGAAGGTCGATCAAGTGCATCCAATCTTTCGCCTGCAGGTAGGGCAGAATGGATTGAAGAGTGACCATCTGGAATTTCTCTTTGGCCACTGACACGTTCAAGGTGGATAGATTCAGAATGGGTCTTAGGTCCCCTGTTTTCTTTGGCATTAAAAAGAACCTGGAATAAATGCCCGATCTGGATTGGTTTAGGGGGATGGGTTGGATGACTCGCTTTCTTAGCTTGTCTGTTTCTAGGGCTGCTACCTCCCTTTGCACGGGTGGAATGTCTGGGAGGTGGTTTGATGGGAGAGGTGGATCGATGGACGGGATGGCATAACCTGTGGATATAATTTGCAACACCCAAAGATTTGTTGTTACAGACTCCCACGCCACTGAGTGTAGCAAAAGTCAACCCCCGACTGCCTACAGACACTAGCAGTCGGCCAGCACCTCAGGGCTGCTGTGCGAGTCTGTCCAAGAAAGGTTCTCCAGACCCATAATTTCTCAGACCCCCTCTGCCTCTAGTACAGAGTCTGTCATAACCTCCTCTGCCTCTAGGGAAGGTGAGTCCTGAGTGTCCCGGGAGAACTGAGATTTCTGGAACCACATCTTCTTTGTCCCTCGCTGATTCCTTGAGAAGGATCTTTGAGGGACTGAGAAGCAGATCCCGATGGCAGACCGTGTCTTCCCTTCCTTCTCACTCTGGACCAGGGTCTCACAAACTGACCTCCCAAACAGGAAAGAACCATCATAAGGGGCATTTGTAAATGATGCCTTGAAGTATTCCGAGAAATGACAAAGCCGGAGCCAGGCATGGCACCTCATGGCAATCCCAGAGCCGTCCATCCAGGTGGCTCCCTTCGTAGCATGGGAGAGAAGATGCATGGACGTGTTTGCTACCGCTTTGAGTGGCCATCCGTGTGGAGAACATAGTCTTTCCCTCCCCTGACATGGGCTCCAGGACCGACTCAGTGACCTCCTTAACTACGTCTTGCTGCAGCTGAATGATGTGCACCATATAGTTCAGCACCCTTATAGTAAAGGTTGCTGAAGTGCACAACCCACGTCCCTAGACAGTCCATGGTACTTGAGTCCCTGTCAGGAGGCTGGACCGTCAAGTTCTCCTCCATGAGCTCTTTCTTCGTGGCAGCTGCCACCACCATAGCGTCCACTAGGGACTCCTTGCTCCAACTAGTCCTGTCTGGTAGGGGGCTGAGGACCTTATCTGGACACTTGGGGATGGTCTGCATGGTGTACGGTTCCTTCCATGCCCGAGATGTTATGAGGTCCACAAGCAGGTCTGCTGGAGGGGGGCACCCAGTAAGTAAATGGGCCTGAGCCGAATGCCTCTAAGAACACTGACTCGTCCAGAGTTAGTTTTTGGGTGGACCCCCCCCGACGGAGTTCTATGATGTCTCTAAAGGAGACGTCTTCAGGGGGTGATCGGGGGAAACCTTCCCCTTCTTCCAAGTCAGCGTCTTCAGTGAGGGACTCTGGGGAGGAGTCCAAGTGCCTCCTTTTGTACATCCATTTGCAAGGAGCCTCCTCAGTGGAACTCTTGGGTGGAACTCACAAACCGCTTTCTGCTCCTGAATAGGGGCTTCCTGAGGCAAACCAGGCACAGTCTGTCCCTGAGATGGCAGGAGGGTCAGGGCCATACCCAAAACCAAGGGAGTCTGGGGAGGAGTCTGAGGATGAGATGATCAGGAGTCTCGCACTCCAGAGAACCCACTCCACCACATCAAAGGCCGATGGGGAGCAGACATCCTGAGAAACAAACATAGGAGCAGTCCCCCTTTGATCTGACGGGGGAGTCGGAGCTGAGATGCCAAGGGGTAAGACTGCGCTCTGACAAACTTGGATCCAACAGCACCCCCGTCTTATCCAATGCTGAGGCTACAACTCTGAGAGCCGGGATCTGACACACTCAAGGCCATGGCCAGCGTCGAGGTACAAGGTACCATTGGCACCGACCGACAGACCCCGAGAGTCCTCTGATCCAAAGACTCCAAAACAGAAGGTCAAATCGAAGAAGGAGTTGTTGGGGAGAAAAAAGTCTACAAGCTCCCCGCTCCAGAGGGAGAGGGGGTTGGCAAGACTCCCATTTGGATTTGGGTGCAGATGAACTTCCGCATCATCCTTGTCCATCAGTGCCACGCTAAGACTATGGGTAGACCGGGAGGAGGAGGAGGAAGCCACCGACACCGGCCAGGAGTGCTGATGAGGGGAAGCCCTCAAAGGAGACTGTGACACCTCTGGCTCTGGGGAGAACCTTGGATAATGGAGCTGGGGAGTACTAGGCCTGGGGGGGGGGTCTTAGACTTGGGAGGAGGCCCCACCAAAGCCAAGCAGTCCAGAGACCATTTCCTGGGGCTGTCCTTTTTATGGTGCTTCTCCTTCCTCAGACCTCTTGGCGGGAGTTTGAGTCCCAGAGGCCTGGGAAGGAGAAGAGAGAGAAGAAAAAGTGGCTGAAGGCAGAAGTGTGGGGACAGCCAACCCCGAGGAGGGGAGCAAACCCTTCAGGATTAGCGTATCCATCCTGTCCTTAAACACCTGTGGGTTGAATCCCGTGCAGATAGTGCAGGGGGTAAGCAAGTAGGCTGCCCCCAGACAAACTATACACAGAGTGTGGCCAACGGCTCGGGAGAGCTTATGACCACACTCCGTGCACTTCCTGAATCCAGGCTTAGCGGTGTCAGGCATACTCCTAACCGGCAACACCAAAAAGCACACAGTCACACCCACACTTGCTAACACAGAAAAGTTAAAGGCAGGAAGGCCAGAGGGAATGACAATGACTTTTTTTTTTTTTTTTTTTTTTAATATTGATGCCAAACACAGATAAGGGGAGGAGTGAGAAGATAGAAGAAACACAGAAAATCGAAGGGAGATCAAAAAAAGACTAACTACTCACCACGAAAATCACTCTGAGCTCAAGACCACGATGCAAGCTATTCAGTGGTAAACGAGATCTGAAGAAAGGAAGGAGACGGGGCATTATGGGTAAGGGGAGGAGCTTGGAGCTCTGATCAGATGCTAGTTATGTGACTGTGTCAGATCCGATTCAGATCCATAGACTCACAGGTTGAAGACCAAATGAAGTCAACTACTTCAGATAAATTGTTATAATGTAAAACCACAAATTATGTAAAAAGTATCCAATCAGTTTAACTGTTTACATTAACATCATTTCCTGACAAATCCATTTTGAAACATATTAAAAACCAAATTGCCCAATCATTTCAGATTTGACCGGTGACATAATTTCCTTAATACCATTAAAGAGTGCTTTCATCCAACCACAGGGGACTTCATCAGAATGAATAAAACAAGCCACTAGTCAATATGTACCACCAGTAAGCTTCATATCATTGGATAAATATATAATTTAATTAGTGTGTGAATTTTTTTAATTAGTATGAAAAAAGTTGTTTAAAACAATGCCTAAACCAGTATGTCATAAAGAATGCTCTCTTATATGTTGTATACAAAAATTTATAAAAACCCATTTGATCTCAAATCTAATAATACATTTTACACAACTAAAATCATTATAAAAAGACATTGTTGTATGTTTGTGCTGAACTGTGTAATACGGGGCTCCAACGATAACTTTCTCATTTTCATTTTTAATTCCGGAGCAATAGAGGTATATTCATCAAGGACGATCTCAATGAAAAGAGAGCTAACCTTACTCATAAAAATGTTATAATGTGAAATTGGTGTTGCAGCTTTAAGGAATGACTTGCCCATTAGCCCTATACTTCTGGGTTTTTCTCAACTAGCAGCAAGCACTTCTAAGGTACCTCTAAATGGCTCAGCTACAGGACACACCAGTATCAACAAATCCATGTCCCTGCAGTCTTTAATAACCAACTTCCATGAGCAGAAAAAGGAGAAGATAACTGCAATTTTAGACAGACTGATTTTTTATGATCCCTTGATAACAGGACATTTCAACGGCACATGTACAGCAGTTACAGGATCTCATCCCCTGTATTCAGTTCAACCGATGGTATGTTCGTTGGATACTGAATGAGAGGAAGCTCAGAGGTCCTTTCACAGAGGCAATGGATGTAGCAGTTATGAGTTTATATTTGATAAAACTTTCGATTTCAACCTGAGACACAGTATACAACCTACGGATTTTGTTGTCATTCACAATAAGTCATATTTTTTAAAGGACTTGATGCACCATTTTGAAAAAAAATTGAATAAAATGAATACCTTACGCATCAATAATAGTTACCTTAACGAATGTTTAAAGTTAAAAATTGTACCTCAAGGTTTGCAGACATACAAATTCCCCTTTGGGTTACAATAACAGAGTGATACGTTTGATGAATTTATTATTATTAGATTTAATTTTCGATCACTACAAAAGTTTATATTTGAATGTTATCAACAGGGTGGATCATAAATTCAGCAACATGTTTCTTAGGCAGTCCAAAAAAAAAAGAGAGGGATATCAACCAATATGCTAAAAAGGAGGCATATCCTATTAAATATTTGGTACCCCCACGTTCGAATGAGGGACTGGATCATGTTCACACAAACATTGATAAGATAGACAATACATAGGTAGGATGGGCAGGAGGAGGGGTACAGAATCCCCCAGATGGTACTTTTGACAAGGTTTACACATAACTCCAGTAGTTTCATTTTTTAAGGAGGTTGAAAAGAATACCCAGTCGATCTATCCACCTACTAGACTCAGGACCGAACTGTCAGTACATGTTAACATGACACTTCAAGACAGTATACCCAAAAAAGAAACCTGGGAAGTGTCGATACTAAATATAAGTGGGGAACATGTTTTTAGTACTTTAGGGCGTTACAGCATTTACAGTTATACTAGTACTGCAGTCACTAAGAAACATTTGTCTTTATTCCAAAAAGGCTTTAAATTTGTGCCTACCAGATCCATTGACATTGCAGGTTCTTTGATAGATTTTACATTATTCATAAGGAAACTCAATCCTAAAGTTTTTTTCACAGTGGAAACAGAGGGGAATTAATTTATGGTACCACTAGGAAGATGAATATTTAAAAAAAAAAAAATATATATATATATATATATATATATATATATATATATATATATATAGTATATTCAACCCCCCCACACCCCATTATTAACACCTTTGAATAAATTGTTTGATAAAAGATTTACAATACTAGGAATCACAATAAAGGAGGTGTGTACAACTTAACCAAGGAAGAAAAATCACTTTTAGATGCTTCACGCAAAGATAGGTGTATGTGTATCATGAAGCTGGACAAAAGTGATGGTACTGTGCTGTATGATGTTTTAGAATATTCCACCGCTATATTAGAGATTGTGCACCACACAGAAACATATTGCTGTTTCTAAAAATAAATCCATATTGATTATCAAAGACTTTATTTATATTTAATAACTCGTAAAGGTGGCGGTGTAGCCATACTCTACAAAAATACATTACAAATCTCCCTTGCCTCTCCACAACCCCTCCTAACAAACAATGCCGAAATTCTACTTGTAAAACTTCAACCAAACAAACATAAAAGCATAAATATAGCATGTATTTACATCCCCCCAGGCAACAATAATAACAAAACCTTAGAGGACTTTCTCCACTGGTTAACTGAAACTCACCCCCAGGAATCCATAGTGTTAGGTGACTTCAACATCGATTGGAATTCCTTCTCGTCTAGCTCCCCATCTAGCAGCATAAATCTACATGGCTTTTCTCAGCTCATTTCCACTCCTACCAGACTAGGTAAACCCCAAAACAAAATCAGCATCCTGGATTGGATCCTTACTAATAAAGATCCTGACCAGTACTCAGCAGGTATTATGTGGTACAATGGACATAAGAAAAGCAAACAATGAAAGTTTGAGAATATGAGGGCAGAAAGGTAGGCCAGAGGCATGCATGCAAAAATATGTTATGAAAAGGTGTTCTGAAGCAAGATCTCTTGGAATTAAATTAAAGTAGGCAAAGAAATGATGATTTAGGTGTGGAGTTAGTAGTGTGCGAAGTTTTTAGGTGGGAGCATGTGAAGGACATTCCCATTTGAGAGGAGAGAGATAGAGGAAGCATGGTTTGAAATTGTTGTGAAGTTAGGTTATATTCACATTAGTGGTGTGGGGAGATTGTTCCATAGTTTGGCTATAGTGTGGGATAAGTGTGTTTAATGGGCTGGTAGATGGGTTTGTGTACATGCAGGAGGTTTTTGGCCTGTGGATCTCAGGAGTGCGGGGTAGGTGTGTGTGTAGGTGTTAGAGATTTAGCAAGAGAGGGGCATTCTGCTGGTTTAAAGATGAGTTTGTGTAGGCTGTTGTAAGTTGTAGCCAGTACTTTAGGTGGTTGTGGGTTCTAGCCAGCTTTAGGGTGTGTGAGGGAGTGACAGTGATGGGAAGAAAGTTCTTAGTGAATTTGTTGCAAATTTGGTAGATTTTGTTGTAACAGGCCTTCAAGTTTTATACACGGGAGTCCCGGGAAGTTGTAGGTTGGAGAATAAGGGAGCACCGTGACAAGAGAGAGGGGAGAAGGAAGGTAGATGCCAAGGGTATGACGGGAAGATGGAGTAAGGTAGTAGTTGTGTGTCTGTAGAGGAGGCCGATTTTCTGATGGGTTTTTTTGATTGCTGAGAGAATGGTGGGAGTTGAATTTAGGTTTCAGCATTGGGCAAAAACTCATTTTCTTCTTAATAATGTTATTGATTTACATTGTTATACCTGTAAAAGGAAGTAACCAGAAGTTTTCTGCAGGTAAGTTTTCAATTTATGCCATTTGTTATCAAATGAAAAATGGTTGGTAGTAGAACTGACCTCTTTAGTGTTGAAACGCCATTGGTACGAAGGTGAATTTTTGTAAGTTAGGATAGGGCATCATGTGCCCTTCTGACCCTTAATTTTGTGCTATTAGCTTGGGAAAATCAATATGTTTTTTACCCTTTTTAGAACCTTTGTTTTATATCTCATATTTGTGGATGGCATCTTTGTTTCATGGGATGGTAATGAAGCGGATATCCCAAGTAGTTCATTGATGTTGAACAGCACTAGCAATTTCTTGAAATTCACCTTCATTTTAACACAGAAAAAATAAACTACCTCCAGTACACTCTATCTACCATTACCAATTCGGGTTTTAAATAAAATGTCTGCAAACCAACCTTCTGCAACTCATGGTAATATTTTTTCCAGCAATCCTTCATCCCTTCTCCTGAAGAAAGCTGATTAAGGACAGTGTATCAGAGTTGCCTGAATGACCCGCCTCCAACTTGGTGATGTAATTCAAGGTAATAAGGATATGTTCATAGCAAGTGGGTACCGAGAAGTGTCTTTGTGATACCCTCATTAAGGATTTTTCATTGAATGGTGGAATATAAACTGTTGAGACGTGTGGTCTAGAAGAAGGAAAGCATTGAACATCAGGAATGAAAAATGACAAGCTTTAATTGTTCAAAATGGTTATTTTTCAAAGAACTTAAGAATATTGTTAGGAAGAATTGGAACATGTTCAAAATAAACTGATACTTTACAATCTGTTTGGTACAGGATCTACATTAACATCATTTCCTGACAAATCCATTTTGAAACATATTAAAAACCAAATTGCCCAATCATTTCAGATTTGACCGGTGACATAATTTCCTTAATACCATTTCAGACTGCTTTCATCCAACCACAGGGGACTTCATCAGAATGAATAAAACAAGCCACTAGTCAATATGTACCACCAGTAAGCTTCATATCATTGGATAAATATATAATTTAATTAGTGTGTGAATTTTTTTAATTAGTATGAAAAAAGTTGTTTAAAACAATGCCTAAACCAGTATGTCATAAAGAATGCTCTCTTATATGTTGTATACAAAAATTTATAAAAACCCATTTGATCTCAAATCTAATAATACATTTTTACACAACTAAAATCATTATAAAAAGACATTGTTGTATGTTTGTGCTGAACTATGTAATACAGGGCTCCAACGATAACTTTCTCATTTTCATTTTTAATTCCGGAGCAATAGAGGTATATTCATCAAGGACGATCTCAATGAAAGGAGATCTAACCTTACTCATAAAAATGTTATAATGTGAAATTGGTGTTGCAGCTTTAAGGAATGACTTGCCCATTAGCCCTATACTTCTGGGTTTTTCTCAACTAGCAGCAAGCACTTCTAAGGTACCTCTAAATGGCTCAGCTACAGGACACACCAGTATCAACAAATCCATGTCCCTGCAGTCTTTAATAACCAACTTCCATGAGCAGAAAAAGGAGAAGATAACTGCAAGTTTAGACAGACTGATTTTTTATGATCCCTTGATAACAGGACATTTCAACGGCACATATACAGCAGTTACAGGATCTCATCCCCTGTATTCAGTTCAACCGATGGTATGTTCGTTGGATACTGAATGAGAGGAAGCTCAGAGGTCCTTTCACAGAGGCAATGGATGTAGCAGTTATGAGTTTATATTAGATAAAACTTTCGATTTCAACCTGAGACACAGTATACAACCTACGGATTTTGTTGTCATTCACAATAAGTCATATTTTTTAAAGGACTTGATGCACCATTTTGAAAAAAATTGACTAAAATGAATACCTTACGCATCGATAATAGTTACCTTAACGAATGTTTAAAGTTAAAAATTGTACCTCAAGGTTTGCGGACATACAAATTCCCCTTTGGGTTACAATACCAGAGTGATATGTTTGATGAATTTATTATTATTAGATTTAATTTTCGATCAATACAAAAGTTTATATTTGAATGTTATCAACAGGGTGGATCATAAATTCAGCAACATGTTTCTTAGGCAGTCCAAAAAAAAATAGAGAGGGATATCAACCAATATGCTAAAAAGGAGGCATATCCTATTAAATATTTGGTACCCCCACGTTTGAATGAGGGACTGGATCATGTTCACACAAACATTGATAAGATAGACAATACATAGGTCGGATGGGCAGGAGGAGGGGTACAGAATCCCCCAGATGGTACTTTTGACAAGGTTTACACATAACTCCAGTAGTTTCATTTTTTAAGGAGGTTGAAAAGAATACCCAGTCGATCCATCCGCCTACTAGACTCAGGACCTAACTGTCAGTACATGTTAACATGACACTTCAAGACAGTATACCCAAAAAAGAAACCTGGGAAGTGTCGATACTAAATATAAGTGTGGAACATGTTTTTAGTACTTTAGGGGGTTACAGCATTTACAGTTATACTAGTACTGCAGTCACTAAGAAACATTTGTCTTTATTCCAAAAAGGCTTTAAATTTGTGCCTACCAGATCCATTGCAGGTTCTTTGATAGATTTTACATTATTCATAAGGAAACTCAATCCTAAAGTTTTTTTTCACAGTGGAAACAGAGGGGAATTAATTTATGGTACCACTAGGAAGATGAATATAAAAAAAAAAAAATATATATATAGTACATTCAACCCCCCCCCCACACCCCATTATTAACACCTTTGAATAAATTGTTTGATAAAAGATTTACAATACTAGGAATCACAATAAAGGAGGTGTGTACAACTTAACCAAGGAAGAAAAATCACTTTTAGATGCTTCACGCAAAGATAGGTGTATGTGTATCATGAAGCTGGACAAAAGTGATGGTACTGTGCTGTATGATGTTTTAGAATATTCCACCGCTATATTAGAGATTTTGCACCACACAGAAACATATTGCTGTTTCTAAAAATAAATCCATATTGATTATCGAAGACTTTATTTATATTTAGAAGAATATCTCATGGATCAATGTACTGATGTGGACATATTCCACTTTTTACAGAACCCCACACCATTCATTCCATCTGTCTTTGGTGTTCCAAAGATGAACAAGAACATCAACAAAGCCCCCTTTTAGACCCATTGTTTCAGCTTAGGTTCTAAAACATACCCACTGGTGGTCCTGATAGGTGGCCAAAACCAGTGGTCCAGTCAGTAATATACCTACTTAAGGACTCATGGGATTTCCTGAGAAGCTTGACAGATTTATTTATTTATTATTTATTTGCATTTGTTAACCGGGTTGGTCCAGCTGGGTAAGAATTACCCTTTTTCAGTGGAGACCCGAGGGGAAAAGCCCCAAACAGACATACAAATACATACGAATAGAGACAAATTAACAATATTACAGAGGAAAAGAATATTATGGGTACAATGGATAAGAAAAACAAACAATGAAAGTTTGAGAATATGAGTAAGGTAGGCCAGAGGCATGCATGCAAAATATTTATGAAAAGGTGTTCTGAGCAAGATCTCTGAATTAAATTAAAGTAGGCAAAGAAATGATGATTTAGGTGTGGAGTTAGTAGTGTGCGAGTTTTAGGTGGGAGCATGTGAAGGACATTCCCATTTGGAGGAGAGATGGGAGAGAAGCATGGATTTGAAATTGTTGTGGTTAGGTATATTACGAGTGGTGTGGGGAGATTGTTCCATAGTTTGGCTATAGTGTGGGATAGTAGTAGTTTACCAGTTGGGTGGATGGGTTTGTGTACATGCAGGAGGTTTTGGCCTGTGGATCTCACGGTATGGGTAGGTGTGTAGGGTGTTAGAGATTTAGCAAGAGAGGGGCATTCTGCTGGTTTAAAGATGAGTTTGTGGGCTGTTGTAAGTTGTAGGTACTTTAGGTGGTTGTGGAGTTCTAGCCAGTTTAGGGTGTGTAGGGAGTGACAGTGATGGGAAGAGTTCTTAGAATTGGTTGCAAATTTGCAGATTTTGTTGTAACAGGCCTCAAGTTTAGCACGGAGTCCGAGTTGTAGGTTGGAGAATAGGGGAGCACCGTACAAGAGAGAGGGGAGAAGGAAGGTAGATGCAAGGGTATGACGGGAAGATGGAGTAAGGTAGTAGTTGTGTCTGTAGAGGAGGCCGATTTTCTGATGGGTTTTTTTGATTGCTGAGAGGATGGTGGGAGTTGAATTTTAGGTTTCAGCATTTGGAATAAAAAAACTCATTTTTCTTCTTAATAATGTTATTGATTTGTTCATTGTTATACCTGTAAAGGAAGTAACAGAAGTTTTCTGGAGTAGTTTGAATTTATGCCATTTGTTATCAAATGAGAAAATCAGTTTGGTAGTAGAACTGACCTCTTTAGTGTTAGAGCATAATTAAATTTTTTTGAAGGTGAATTTTTTTCAGCAAGTTAGGATAGTAGCTATGGGGCATCATGTGCCCCTTCTGTGCTAATTTTGTGCTATTAGCTTGGGAAAATCAATATGTTTTTACATACCCCTTTTTTAAGAACCTTTGTTTATATCTCATATTTGTGGATGGCATCTTTGTTTCATGGGATGGTAATGAAGCGGATATCCCAGTGTTCATTGAGTATTTGAACAACACACTAGCAATTTCTTGAAATTCACCTTCATTTTTAACACAGAAAAAATAAACTACCTCAGTACACTCCTATCTCGTACCAATTCAGGTTTTAAATAAAATGTCTACAGGAAACCAACCTTCTGCAACTCATATTAATATTTTTCCAGCAATCCTTCATCCCTTCTCACAGAAGAAAAGCCTAGTTAAAGGACAGTGTATCAGAGTTGCCTGAATGACCTCAACTTGGTGATGTAAGGGGAGAATTCAAGGTAATAAAGGATATGTTCATAGCAAGTGGGTACCCGAGAAGTGTGCGTGATACCCTCATTAAAGAGTTTTTCATTGAATGGTGGAAGAAATATAAACCCCTGTTAGGGACTGGTCTAGAAGGAAAACGTGAAACATCAGGAACAGAAAAATATGACAAGCTTTAATTGTTCAAAATAGTTATTTTTCAAAAGAACTTAAGAATATTGTTAGGAAGAATTGGAACATGTTCAAAGTAAACCCAGTACTTTACAATCTGTTTGGTACAG
This sequence comes from Protopterus annectens, assembly GCF_019279795.1. Taxonomy (NCBI): domain Eukaryota; kingdom Metazoa; phylum Chordata; order Ceratodontiformes; family Protopteridae; genus Protopterus; species Protopterus annectens. Next base: position 985,186,414 of record NC_056734.1, on the reverse strand, counting down.
GATCTACCTTTATTTTGATGACTACTCCCAACTTTAAAATGTTGTTAGAAAATAGTTAATTTACATATGGGATCAGATTCGCAGCATAGGGTGACTACCTGCTGTGGTTACTGCAATCAGTGTAGTTGCATCTTACAAGATAATATATCATTGGACTTTCCCTGCAGAAAGGGGATTGTGCAAGTCAAGGGATTGTATACATTGCAATTTGTTCTTAATGCCCAGCTTTCTACATGGGGAAAACCAAAAGACACCTTAAAACAAGAATCTAGGAACATAATTACAATATAAAAAAACAAAAAAATGAAAATAACACATTATGTAAACACACACTACACCAACCTTCATTTAACAAGTTTCATTTTGGCATTTTGTAAATGGTTACCCACAGCCCACGTGGACGGGACTGGGAAGGTGGCATTAGAAATCCGTCGATTAGTTTGGCATCTCAGATTATGTGCTACATGCCACTAGGATTAAATGACTATACCCCTATTGCTGTGGTATTAAAAATGAAAACAAGAAAGTTATAGTTGGAACCCACTGATTACATAGTTCAGCACACACATAGAATAACGTGTCTTTTTATACTATGTTTTTAAGTTGTGTAAGTATGTATTATTAGATTTGAGATAAAATGTTTTTTATACATTATTGTATACGATGAGTGTTTTCTTTGACGTACTGTTTTAGACAGTTTTGAACAACTATTTTAGTACACACGCTAATTAAATTAATTTTAACAATTGCATATTTATCTAGATATGAAGCTTATTGGTGTAGATATTGACTGGTGGCTTGTTGTTTATTTGTTCTGATGAAATTCCATGTGGTGGAATGAAAGGGCTCAATAAATTTCTGTTTTTTTTACTAGTATTGAAATTCCTGCAGGCATTATTCTTGTATGTGGTAATTAGTCTTGTACTAATAATGCCCTGCTGGTATATTCATTCATATGAAAATTTGTCTGAAGTAATTTTGCATGTATGACTGTTCACGTATTTCCCTTTCCTGTTCACTAAATCTAAACAGATACCCACTTGAGCTCCTAAATGTATTTTAGCATCTTGTTTCAACATCATTGCCTTCCATTTAAGGATAAGTAAAGCAGCCTAAGTAGTGTTGCTTTGAAATAGGCTTCTAGGATAGGCACTCCCAGTCCACCCTGTCCCTTAAGCTGTGTCAGTTTCTTTCACTGCACTCTCTGTTTTGTAATATCTCAAAAAATATTTTTCATTATTGATATTCTTCCATATCTGTTCTCTCTGCTGTTATAGGCAAGTATGTCTTACATAAAGGATCAGTGCTACCCAAGAACATGTTAATTCCATTTAATTTTTCATATCTATAAATAAACAAGTCCATTGTGTTATTTTCTTAATAATAGATCTAATGATGTCAACCTTCATGTAATCCTCGGCTGTGGACTCAGTTCTGAGCCTTGGAACTGACTCAGCCATTTATTTTAGCTCACGCCTTCCAAAACTCTCGAGCTAGGCTCTACCCATGATGCTCCCTTGTAAATTACCTCAGATCTCGTTTGCCCCTTCATTGCATCATACAGGTCCGACCTATCTCTCAAGCTTTGGCTATATTTCAGTAAATGTTTTTCCGTATTTCTCACTTTTTTCTGTAAACTTCTCCGTCCTTCTTTCTCTCTCTCTTATTTTCTACCCGTTCCTCTATCTAGCTTTAAGTGTGCACGTGAGTGTATTTCCTCTTTTTTCCTTTCTACCATTAGGTAGCCCTTTTTCGTACCATTGTTGGTACTTTCTTTCCTTTGGGGACATCATAGAAATCCTGACACAGAGGGGTGGCTGGACCTCCCTTCAGCCTTCCTCAGAGGAATCTGTTTACCTGGAGTCTTTTCATGCCCAGCCCTCTACCTCTTGGATCTCTCAGCCCGCTGACAAGCTTATTAAACTTATCACTCAGTGGGCCTGGAAGATTCTGGACTCCATTGAACTGATCCCCAAGAGACCTGATAGAATTCTTTCTGCCTCTAAGGATGAGCAACTTTGGGCCAAAGGAATCCCAGTTGATGCCACGGTGATAGCGGCAGCCACAAAAAAGGAACTTGTGGAAGAGAGTCCTACTATCCATCCTCCTAACAAGGAGTCTAGGAGTATAGATAGATTTGGGAAGCACATTTATGCTTCATCGACCTTCGCTGTCAGGTGTTTGAATTACATGACACACTTCACCAGGTTGCAGAGAGATCTAATTAAAGAACTTTCAGTACTCTCGCAGGAGCAGTAGCTGAAGCGGTTTGAGACAAAGTTAGCTCTCATCTCACCCCCGCATGAATCGATTGCCAACTCGCCCATGAGGCTTTTTGCTCACACAGCTAAAGGGATGACAAGAGCAGGGAGTTCAGGTGTAGCCATTAGGAGACAGGCCTGGATGTGCTTGTGTAACTTTGCGGAACCATTTAAATCTTCGTTCGTAAATGCTCTGTATGACAGTTCATCCCTGTTTGGACCCAAAGTGAAAGACACACTAGCTAGATGTGAGAAAGGTGGGAAGACCCTTTCTGCCATGTGCTTCTCCGCTCCTCAACGGCCCTACTCTAGGAACCAGAGAAATGGGAGGCTGTGGTTCAAAAACTCCCAAGAGCCTTTTCATGACTCGCACAGCAAGGACTTCTCTGAGTGGAGAGGTAACAGTGAAAAAGCTATTCTAGAGGTAGAAGTGGCCCGCAGAACCAGGGATCCAGAGATTCTTTCTCTGGTAACTCCTACCAGTGCTCCTGAATGGACGCCTGATTGCCCTCCTCTGGAGGCAGTCGGGGATGATTATCCCTGCACCAATCTGCCTGGCTATAAATGACTATGGACAAATGGGTGCAGGGGATCATTTCCAGAGGTAGCGTCATTCCCCTTACAACCAACCCGAAAATACAAAAAAAGACTCCCAGATGTTCCACCTCGTCACAGGGAGGCAGAAGTCGTAGAAATTCAAAAGCTGCTTGACAAGAGAGTCATCCAAGAAGTCCCCCCAGACCAGAAAGGATCTGTATTTTACTCAGGATTCTTTTTAGTGCCCCAAAAGACAGGGGAATGGAGACCCATCTTGGATCTCAGCCAGTTCAATAAGTCAAACAAACCAAGTTCCGGATGGTTTCAGTACAGTTAATACTTACGTTCTTGGAAAAAGATGATTGGATATGTTAAGTAGATCTTTAGGATACAAATTATTACATAAAAATGGGCAAATGCTCCAGAAGATAGTTACACTTCCGACTGGGAGCCAGTCACTTTCAGTTCAGAGCACTGTCCTTTGTTCTCACCACAGCCTCCAGGGTGTTTACCAAATACATGGCAGTGGTAGTACCTCATCTCAGATGGCTAGGGTTTTGAGTTTTTGCATAACATGATGACTGGCTCCTTACTGCTACCACCAGGGGTCAACTCGTAAGAGCAAGAGATTTCACCCTTCATCTTTGCACTACCTTAGACATCACAATAAATTACGAAAAGTCACATCTGGAACCCACTCAATAGCTGCAATTTATCAGAGCCCTGTTAAACAAAGTCACGGGAGCAGCATCACTCTCATTAGAAAGATTCCAGAAAATCAGATCACAAATAAGCCACATTATTCAGGACAGAAGTGTTCCAGTGAGGCTCATTCTGCAGGTGCTAGGGTTGATGGTGGCCTCTGTTACCTTAGTTCCCCTAGCCAGATATCAGATGCAGGTTCTTCAATGGCTTCTAGCCTCCCAATGGTCAATACTAAATCAACCGATGTCCCGTCACATCTTGATCACCACTCGTTGCAAACAAGACCTGTCTTGATGGCTCCTTTCCAACAAGATCCTTTTGCGCAGTCCTTTCCTCCTCCTGCAACCCCAAATCATAGTGACCACATATACTTCCTAGATAGGGTGGGGGAACATTATCTGGGAAGAACAGTCCAAGGTACATGGTCCCAAATGCAGGCCAATTTGCACATCAGTGCTCTGGAGATGAGGGCAGTGCCCTTAGCGTTGCAAGCATTTTAAGATACCCTCCACTTGGGAACAATGGCAGTTCAGACAGACAACATGTCCATAGTCAGATGTATATCAACAAACAAGGGGAACCAAATCGTATCTGTTTTGTCAAGAAACCCTCAGAGTTTGGCAATGGGTGATTTCTTTCAAACACTTTCTAACAGCAACAAACATTCCAGGGAGCTCCAACGTGATAGCGGACAAGCTGAGCAGAACTATCCTGATGCCTCACGAGTGGTCTTTCAATCCGACAATGGTGGAAAAGATTTTCTGGCACTGGGGCCAACCTTGCTGTGATCTGTTTTCGTACCCCCTGAACAACAAGTGCAGCCATTACTCTGTCTTAATCCCCCCCAGAGGGAGTCACCCAGAGACGCTGTTCTCCATGATTGGCCCCCCGGTCTTATGTATGCTTTTCCTCCAACTCCTCTGATAAGTCCATTTCTAAAGAAAGCCAAGAGGCCGATGAGCTCAATAATCCTCATTGCCCCATTCTGGCATCGACAGGTATGGTTTCCCTTCATGTGGCATCATCTACTTAGGAAACCTTGGATTCTGGACCCAGTTCTAGATCTGCTATCTCACCCAGAAGGAATGGTTCATCTGAATCTCCAGCATCCAAGCTCAGTGCTTCTCCAATTCCCATGATTCCAGGCTATTTTCTCTTACATTACCGATTCAACAAATTATTTTAGCTCATCACAAGCCTTCAACTAGAAAAGTGTACCATAGTAAATGGGAAAAATTTGCCAGATGGGCTCTTGACAGTAGTATTGACCCTTATGCAGCTCTTATGGATAAAGTTTTAGAATTTCTGACATGTCTTTATCAGTCTGGCTCTTCAGCTTCCACCATTAGAGTACGTCTAGCTGCGATATCCAACTTTCATATTGGTTTTGATGGCTGCTCTTTGATGTCGCATAAACTGTGTAAGGCCTTTTTGAAAGGAACCCTTATGCTGAGGCCACCCTTTAAGGTACCCAGTGCTCCATGGGATTTACCCTTCGTCCCTACAGTGTCTCACCTTATCCCATTCTGAACCATCGGCTACATGTGAATTGATAATTTTGTCCTTGAAAACTGTGCTTTTAATAGCAATCACTTCGGCTAGAAGGGTATCAGAAATTCAAGCTTTGTCCTGAAAGCCCCCCTATTTAATATTTCAGGACAGGTTTTCTCTCAGGACTAATCCGTCCTTTTTGCCAAAGATTGTTTCACAATCTAATATCAATCAAACTTTACACCTACCAGTCTTTTTCCCCTAATTTCTCCAATAAGGAAGAGTACTCTCTGCACTTTAGACGTCCACAGACAATTACGTTTTGACCTTCACAGAACAAAACATTTCAGGAAATCAGACCAATTGTTTGTTTATTTTTCGTCGCTTTCTCCAAGTAACCCTGTTTCTAAGGTCACTTTAGCTAAATGGCTCGGGGACTGTATCACCTTTATTTATCATTCAAAGGGACTTCAACCACCACGTCCTGTAAAAGCTCATTCAATGAGAGCTGTAGATGCTTCTGCAGTTTTTCATGCTAGAGCTTCTTTAGAAGACATTTGTGTAGCAGCTACTTGGGCATCATCTCATATTTCTATTCCTCATTACAAATCAGACCAGGTCTCTAGCGGATGTGCATCATTCGGTTCAATGGTGCTCCGGAATATTCTTCCATGAGACCTCCCAAGATTCAAGTAGCCAGGGACTATGTCCCACAGTCAAGGATTATGTGAAGATTGACAACATAAGATAAAGAAGTTGTCTTACATAATGTTCCATATGTGTTGTCAGTCTTCACTAATCCTTGACATCCCCCCCTCTCCTTCCCCCTACCTCAGTGGACTGAATATTCCAAAAGCCTGGCTTCATAATACGGAATCAGATTTGGTCTCTTATTTATGGCTTTGGTCTGTCTGTCTCTGCTATGGGCAGACTCAATCTGAGGTAATTTACAGAGGAGCATCATGGGTAGAGCCTAGCTCGAGAGTTTTGGAAGGCACGAGCTGAAATAAATGGAACTGAGCCCAAAGTCAAGGATGGGTGAAAATTGACAATGTAGATGAAACATTATGTTAAGACATAACTTTTTTTTTGTGTAATTGTGTAATATCTTCCCACATCTCCCTTACACCCTGATCAGGATCCTCTTTTAAGCAAACTCCCACATAGTCTAATCTTGTCATTCCTTTAAAAAAGGATATTCCTTCAAAAAAAAAAAAAAAAATGCATATGTGTATATGGATATATGGTAGATTATTGAAGTTACGAAAATTCTAACTTCATATGGCCAAGACCATATGATCAAAGTTTCGAAACTTCGAACATTAAAAAAATAAATAAATAGAAAACAAAAAAATTCTATCGTTAACGTTTTTTCAGGGGGAAGCCCCCCCTGCCAATTAAGTATACCAACTCTGAGATTGCACTATATATGTATGTATGTATATAGATATATATATGTGTGTGTGTGTGTGTGTGTGTATGTATATGGGTCTACTTCAGTTGATCGAACATTTACAAGTTCGAACCACATATGGCTGAGACCACATGTTCAAACTTGTAAAAGTTCGAAAACGTGTAAAATCAGAAACCCCCCCCACACAAAATTAAAGGTCTGTAGTAGCCCCCCTGCACCCCCCCACCCCCCTTACATAAATATACCAACTCCGAGATCGCACTACATTGCGGAAATGAGAGATCTTCCCTTTCCGCTCTGTACGGAGATCTCCATTCAGTCAGATCAGACATTTATAAGTTCGAACATATGGTCTTGGCCATATGTGGCTCGAACTTATAAACGTTATAAATATATATGTATGGATCTATGTTGATCCATCAAAAGTACGTTTCATAGAAACGTACATCAGACTCACTTTTGCGAAAGTGCATTTTACTGAAAATGCACTTTCGCAAAAAAAAAAAAAAAAAACCACGCCAACAATTAAAAAAATAAAACAGTATTCATATTTATGCAGGGGGACAAGCCCCCCTGCACCCCCCCCATGTGGTGGGGATGTGCCCCCCACAGACCCCCTACTTTAATATTCTCACTCCAAGATCGCACTACAGTGGGGAAAAGGGAATATTCCCTTATCCCCGCTGTACTGCAATCTAAGCAAGTTTGCTTAGTTGTACAATAAACAGTACATGTTGATGTACCACTAAATCTACATGCAGACAACTGTTTGCTTAGTTACCTTTCAGTGATGATGTACGTTTTGATGAAATGTATTTTTGATAATAAGACTAGGATCCCATAAATATGTATATATATATATATATATATATATATATATATATAAATCTACTTCACATCACCTAAAACCCATTTGACTGACTTTCATTTCACCGGGACCTAATCACCTAATTTTCAAAGTGCTGAAAACTCATTTTCCTGAGGAAGAAGTGAATAAGCCTTTTCCACTGTTGAAACTTGGTTATCCGATGCCCAATTAATACTCAACCCAAACAAAACTAAACTACTCATCTTCCAACCCACCAAACATACATAAAACAACTCTTACTTTAACATCATGGCAAAAGACAACACCACTATATATCCAACTGAACACACCAAATTGCTAGGAGTGGAAGTAGACAACAAGCTAAAATTTGACATTTACACATCCATGACCATAAAAAAGTCCACAAAAAACTAGGAGCGTTATACAGAAATAAGCAACTTCTCACCAAAGCAGCAAAGATTTCATTAGCAAATTCCCACCTTATCTCCACCCTACTTTATGCCTCTCCAATATATACCAACCTAAGGCAATGCGATCTAAACAAGCTAGAGACCTGCTACAACAAAATCGCCAAATTTGCCACAGGGGCATCCTACCGTAGTCACTACTGTCTCTCACTTGCTGAGCTGAGCTGGGCTGGCTTGAACTCCCTCACCTCCTTCAATGGCATCAACTCTCACTCGCCCACAAATGAGTAAACCATCCACTAAATGTCCCATCCCTCCAGAATTTATTCCAACCCTATCGTACCACCAGACCACTAAGATCCAGCAACAAAAATCATTTGCAGATCACTAAAGCCAATAACTCTGCTGGTGAAGCACTATTCTCTTGCTTCATAGCCAAATTATGGATCTCCCTCCCACCCACAATTACCTCCGTACCATCATGCACCCACTTCAAAACTTTACTAAAAGTGCACCTAAAAACATGCTGGCTATGCCCTTGCAACTCCCACTCTAATATCACCCACCCCATCCAACCATTACCTTTTTTTCCACCCCACTAACTACCTTGATTATAGCAAGCTCAGATGCTCATAAGCCTAGTACTTATTATACAGCAGGAATTTCTTATTGTAACATTTGTTAATGTCTGTTATGTACTTAGCAGATAAAGATTCTAGTTGTCTACTGATGTACTATGTTTTTCATCTGTAAATATGTTTGTAATTAATCGCTATGTTAATCAAATTGTTAATCGCTATGTAATTCAATGTAGCTATTTGTTTATTTTAACTGTGGAGCTTTTCTCCCCGGGCCTCCGCTGAAAATGGACCTACGTCCAGCCGGACACTCCTGGTCAAACAAATGTAAGTAAATAAATAAATAAAATAAATAATTTGACTGAGTTTCAATTCACCGAAAGCTTACAATGCTAAATTTCAAAGGACTAAATGTTAAAACATAGACAAACATACTCCTAACACTAATAACTACCTCTTAACAGAAACTGGACAATGTGAAACCAAACTAACTAAACTATATGTACTTAACTCCAGGATCACACCACAGTAAGGAAAAGGGCATATACCTTTTACTTGTCTTACTGTACTTTACACGCTGCCACTACTGCTGGGAATGCACAAAACATCCGCCATATTAGTTTAGATACTTCCCATAAAAATGTAGAAAGACATAACCACATGTAAAAACAATACTTTCTACAGTACTATCACTACTCTGACAGTCAGCACTTTAAGTTACAGAAATTCTTTTTATCATAAGTCACAGATCAGTGGATACCCACATCATGTCTGTGGCTTACAATTCGGTGAAATGAGATTCAGTCAGTGAGTTTTCAGTATTTTGAAAATTAGGTGATTTGGTCTCTGTGAAATTAAAGTAAAGTCGAATGGGTGTTTTATTTATTTATTTTTTTGTAACACGCTTTAACGAAAGCGCTTTTGCGATAAAAGCACTTTCGTTAAAGTGTGTTCAGTTATTATGGAGTCGGACATTTGCTCACTCGAGCAAATGTCCTAGATCTATATATATATATATATATATATATATATATATATATATATATATCTGTAAATATATCTAATTCCCATAACATCGAAACTCAAAACACTGAGACCATAACATCGAAGCTCATAACACTGAAAATGTGTAACATTGAGTAATGTATCGTCAAACATGTAAATGTTATAGTGTAATTGATTAATGTTGTGGTATCAGTTTACAAAGTTGTAGTTTATGTGTGAGATAATATGACAGTTGGTACGTTTTGCGGCTTTTGTAGTTTGTTTGATGTGTTTTGACAGTTTATTAGGTAATTGGTAAGTATTGGACTTAAGTGATGGATTTGTTGCTTGCATGGAAATTAAGTTAGTGTTCTGAGAAGTGCCAGGAGAAGTGAGTAGTGGAGAAAGTGTTTGTTGCCAATCTGTACATGTTTTTTAGGCCATACAGGTAAGTGCTTTAGATATTATGTGTACATTCTGTATGGTGATTCAGATACAGTGAGGTTAGGAAATTAACTTTTTTCCAATGCGGTGCGATGTCGGAGTTGGTATATTTAATTTACGTGGGTTGTGGGGGGGTGCTTGACCCGCTGCAGAAATGTAAAGTGTGTTTGTTAGTTTGATGGTGGTATAGGTGGAGGGGATGTAATTTACTTGTGCGTTGTAGTTTTCGATGTTCTGGGATGGTGTGATGCAAAATTTGTGTTTTTGGTTTTCAATCTTATGAGTATTCAGTGTTTTGGATTTTTGATGTTATGGTCTCAGTGTTTTGAGTTTCTGTGTTATGGGAATTAGATGTTTTGAAAGGGAGCCGTGTAAAAAAAAACAATATATATATATATATATATATATATATATATATTTCATTACAGAAGCTTTTTAGATTCATTCACTTTGTCCTGCTGTATTATTAAACATTTTAATTTGGCAGAAACTTTGTACGTCCTTGTCTGGGTTTGTGCATATGATGTCATCTGCAAAGAGAGACATCTTTTTCTTGAATGTTCTGCATTCATGTCCTGTTATGTTAGACTTTCTAGCATCTCTGTGTAATGGTTCTAAATGCAAGACAAATACTGAGACCTGATAAGCTTGCCCTAGTGAGAGATATTACCTGTGAGAGTTTACCTCTGAGATTGCACTACATTGCAGAAAAGGGTAAATTTCCCGTTCTGCTCTCTACCAAGATCTCCATTCAAAAAGTTTGAATTCGGGACCATATGACGTGTGTGTGTGTGTGTGTGTGTCTTTAAATATATGTGTGTGTGTGCGTCTGTATATTCAGACTTACAAAGTGCATAACGCACTAGTAAGAAAGACAACTACAAATAAACAAAACTTCCACATCAGGCTGTATACGGGAATAAAGCCAAACCAGTGTTGAGCAGTTTTATTCTTTATTAGGTAGTAAAAACTTCTTTGAAACTGCAAAGAGATATACTGCAGAGCTTAATATAAGCACAGTAAACAATAAAAGTCTCTAAGCATACAATAAAAAGTAAAGGTAGTTTACATATAAACAGTATTTAAGTAAATGCACCTACTAATATCTGCGTAGGAAAGCAATAAAAGTTGGCCAGCCAATGAATCACAAGTGAGTGGTGGAATGTGACTAATATGCACAGCCAAAAGCAGTCATAAGAAATAAAAATCAAAAGTTATCTAAATTATTTTAAAGCACATTTGATATGGATATTTTTGTTCAGGCCAGGATAGGATTCTGCATTCACTAACAATTGCCACTTCAATTCGCAGACTTAAAGTAGTCTGTCTACATCCCCACAGAACATTTCTGTATGTTCTAAAACAAAAAAACCTAAATTTGACAAATCCTTGGCAGTACTGGCTGTGTTTGCTTAAAGCATTCTTAAAGTCCCCATTATGAAGAGCTGCACAATGTTCTTTAATGTGGCTTGAAAGCTTACTTGAGGTTTTGCCAGTGTAAAAACACGAGCATGTAAATCATACAGCAGAGAAAACCTCATTAAAAGTATTAGAGTCCAAACATTTATGGAAGGAAACTTTCTTGCCACAGTGAGTGAAATGCAAATGTGGTCCAACAAGAATGTAATTGCATGCTACACATCCCCCGCTTGGAAACATGCCTGAAGCATATGTGTGTGTGTGTCATATATATCTGTAGATATATATATATATATATATATATATATATATATATATATATATATATATATATGGGTTCCCTTTAAATCATCGAATGTTCAGAACATCGAAGTTCTGATCATCGAGACCAGAACATCGATGCCAGGTAAGTGAGATTGTGGAATGTTGGGTGTGTATGCAGGGCAGCAACTTGCAAGGTGCCCTGCATGTTGTGTGTGTGTGTGTGTGCGCCATCTGAGTGTTGGCATTGCAGGTAGGGTATGGGAAATCTCCCGTTTAGCGCTACTGCATATAGCGGTAAATGGGAGATTTCCCTTACCCCAATGTAGTGCGATCTCTGAGTTGGAATAATTAAGTGGGGGGCACAGCACAACATAGTGTTTGTGATTTTTTTTTTTTTTAACGGTTCATTTTGAATTTTTGATGTTCTGGTCTTGATGATCAGAACGTCGATTATTCAAATTGAATCCATAGAGATATATACTCCACATGTAGTCCAGCACTATAAACTCATTGCAATAAAAAACGCTTGATTCAGCATAAATCCACAATGTACTACAATGATCCACGGTCTGAACCAGGCCTCTTACTCAGCAATTACACACTGAAGATGCCAGAGGGCAAAACTGGTTTGTGTCTCCTGTTCCAAGCTGGTGATTGCTGAGTAAGAGGCCTGGTTCAGACAGCAGCACTGCTTTGTGCTGTCTTTTGTCACTGTTTGAACATTTTTGCAGATATATTATATTTTAGAATAAAACGATGATGTATTATCGTGGATCATTGTAGTACATTGTGGATTTATGCTGAATCAAGCATTTTTTATGGCATTGAGTTTATAGTGCTGGATGGAGTGTTTGTTCTTATCCGTTTGCACTGTTTTCTGGGGCGTGCACTATAACTGTTGGAAGTATATATATATATATATATATATATATATATATATATATATATATATATATTTATGTAGATATACACACATGTAGTCACCGGGTTAAGGACAAGATCCATTTTTTAGTCTGTCATTAAGTCAAATTTGTATGCAAGTCAAAACAAGTACATATGATTCTTATTAAATGTCACTTAGTTAAATATTTGCCTCAGTCTAGTATTTATTTCACTTTTCTTTGCATATAAAACACTTTAGAAACACTTCCAAAAAGAAAAATTTTAAACATACTACTGTATACTGTATTAATACTGTAAGTACAGTGTAACAGTACAGCAAGTATGTTCATTCACTACAGTACAGTAGAATGCTTCATGCAAAAAAAAATAAAAAAAATTAAACTTACCTCTTTTTAAGCTTCACTTCACATTTCTGTACTACAGGCATCACATACGCACAGGTTTTCCACTCTTTTCTGAACTTTCAGACCTCTGCCAGACCTCGTACTGTCACCTAGACCCTAGTGAGCTGCAGTGTCATTTTCCCATTCTACTGTACAGTACAGTAACTGCTTCAGTACTGTAATAGACAGCAGTCTTGAACAGCCAGATCAGCAACACAGCAATCTCCTAACCAATCGGATCTGTTGTTTTCCGTGAAGGTGGAAGTAACCGAGCTAACAAGATGTGCAAGCAGCTTCACAAACGGGGAAAAGGGAAAGTACAATATAATTCTTCATTTCAAGGTAAGATTTGGGCAACTTTAAGGATTTATATTTATTTTCACGTTATTTCTGACATTGCGGAAGCCCATTCTTATCTATGGGTTGCGTCTGTAACACGGTGACTGCCTGTATATATGTGTTTATGTACGAGTGTTTGTGTGTGTGTTGTATGTATATATATATATGTATATATATATATGTATATATATATATATATATATATATATATATATATATATATATATAATGTATGTATGTACAAATATATACGCCACCAAAATCTTCTGAAAACAGTAGCAGAGCGAAAAACTAAAAAAACTAAAACTATGAATAAAATTACTTCAAACCCTCTAATGTGTTGTTAAGCTTTCATTCCTTTAATGTGCTGGAACTTCTTCAGAATAAGTACAAAATTCAGAATACTGTAAAATTAACAGCCAAAAAACATCATAGCTGTAACCATGGAAATGTCCAATAAGATAGTTTTTATATATATATATATATATATATATATATATATATATATATATATATATATAAATGTGTTTGTGTTTTTGAATAAAAGGCTTTAAAACCCTACAGTACTCACAGCTACTAATAAGACAAAATGGTCCAAAAATAAATTAAACCTTAGTCATAAACTGGTTAAAAACTGGTATTTGGATCTACAATTAAATCTAAAATTCAAACAAATTGTATAGTTCCTACCCTCTATATGTTGCCCTTTGTGATTTATGAATGACAGAGAATTTTAGTTGTTTTGAAAGAAAGGGTTAAAACATTGGGTATTAAGTTTTGTGGCTGGAAAGAAGTCATGCGACTGTTTAAAAAAAAAATAAATAAATATATGTCCGAGACCATATGATAGGCATTCGAAATGTCGACCATACAAAAAAAAAAAAAAACACAACAAAATCTTACCTTCATGATCCACCCCTTCACATCCCCCGAAACATAAATATACCAACTCCAAGATCGCACTACAACGTGGAAGATGGAAATCTTTCCATTCCGCAGTGTTTGGAGATGCTGGTTCTGCATGGTCGACATTTCAAATGTCGATCATATGGTCTCCGACATTCTGAAATGTCAACCATGGATCATGTGAAGGGGACCCATACACACATATATATACATATATATATATATATATATACACACACACACACACACACACACACACACACACACACACAAGATTCCCACTCCTCTTTTCTTGATGTACTGGAAAATATTAGGGTTAAACCAAACACCCTAATAATGGGCAATTTCAACTACCCCACCATTAACTGGGGAAACTACTCGTGTACCAACTCCTTCACACAAGGCTTTCGGAATTCATAAACTCCAATGCCCTGGATCAACTTATCCACACCCCCACCAGGGTCAACAATATCCTAGACTTAGTCATTACCAACATGAGTGACATTTGAAGTCAACTCCTCGTTGGTCCGATCCGACCATAAGCTAATCACCCTTGATATTCACATCCCGCCCCCACCCCCCCATTAAGAAAACCACAATAAAAAAATTCTCCAAAGCCAACTTCATGTTTCTTAAGACAGAAGTGGTGAACTTCATGACACCCATGCAGATGAACAATACAGTTAAGACTGCTGAATCCTACACAAATGCACTCTATAAGCACTTACATGAGTGCATGGATCGTGCTATCCCAAACAGAACCAAGACGCTATCCTCCAAAAAAAAGGAAGCCAATCTGGTGGTCCCCCTGCAATAAACAAACTGTACAACAGAAGGAAGAAATTGTTGCAAAAGAGAGTAAAATCCCATGAGTGGAGGAGCTCCCTGGTCAGCCTCATTAAGAAGCTGAGATACCTTATAAGATCCTCCAAATCTAGCTACGAAAACAAAATCGCCACTGATTCTAAGGACAACCAAAAAGCATTCTATAGCTATGTCAAGAAACTCAGTGGCAACACCCAGATCTGCTCTGAGTTACAGCACAATGGCATGAAAATTACAGAACCAACTGATATTGCCAACATCCTGGCAGATAGGTTCAGTGCTAACTTTAGCCCCCCTCACCCCCTAAAGGGCCCATATCTGTACAGGAAGAACGCAGAGTCCCTGTAATCACAACTATGCAGGTAAAAGCTGCACTCCCCAAAGTCAAAAGCAAAGCATCCATGGGACCGGAGAACATCCCAGGCTGCATTTTACATGAACGTCAGAATGAACTGCCTCCCCACCTAAGCTCCGTGTTCACTCATAGCCTCACATCAGGCTTTGTGCCCACTGAGTGGCGTACAGCAACTTTTATCCCACTTCCCAAAGTGGGAGCCACCACTGATCCCGGGAACTATTGCCCTATTAGCCTGATGAGCCTGGTCTGCAAGGCCATGGAATGTATCATCATAGAACTCATGAACAAAGACATTGGTAACCTCCAAACTCTAGCTCTCACCCAGTTCGGGTTTGGGAAAGGCAGATCACGCCTCCTGAACCTGATCGACTTCTTTGAGGCAGTCACCAAAGCCGTAGATGAGGGTAACATGGTTCACACAGCCTATCTTGACCTCGCAAAGGCTTTCGACACCATCCCCCATTCTGGAATTATTTATTTATTTATTTATTTTACATTTGTTGACCGGGTAAGTCCGACTGGAACCAAGTCCATTTTCAGTGGAGGCCCGGGGAGATAAGCTCCAACAGAATACAAGAATGATAAAAGTAGAGTAAAAGACATTGATTATATATAATATTTACATTTTAGGTATTAATGTAGTTAAGAAAAGGAATACAGGTAGAAGTACATTCAGACAATCAGTGTAACAAATTTCCAATTTTTGAGGGTAGTAGTAGATTACAAAAAAATGAAAAACAAATTAGATAAGTAAATTACATACATTATTTAGATTTAGTCAGGTTTGTCACAGTGGCATATCCATTTTTGTTCCAGGTGTTGTTTGATTGAGGCTTTAAATTGGTCTGGGGAGGAGAGCATGGTAATGGCATCTGGAAGTTTGTTTCAGGTTCTACTTACAGAATTTGCAAATAGGGCCGTGTCAGCCGCATTGTTAATTTTAGTTGTTTGTATTTGTAGCTTATTGGATGAGCGGAGCAGTCTTGTATTATTATGGGGGAAGATGTGGTGACTAAGGGCTGGAGTATTATTGCAGTTCTTTAGGATTTTATTAGCCAATATTAGCAGGTTATACTTGACAAGATTGGGAAATTCCAACCATCCAAGTTGTTTGAGGTTAATGCAGTGGTGGGTTCTGAAAGGAGAGCCCGTAAACCTGGCGTCACGATTATAGCAGGCTGTAAGTTTATTAAGTTCAGATTTACTTATGTGTTCTAGAAGTGTAGCATATAGGAGGGTGGATAGTAGGTGCTGGCGTGCAATGGCTATTTTAGCTATGGGGTTGTGGAAGGTTTTAACTCTGCAGAGTGAACCGAGTTTTTTGTTTATGGTTTTGATTGTCTGGCTTACATGGAGGTCAAATTTTAAGTAATTGTCTATAGTGACACCTAGCAGTTTGGTATTGGGGTCAGGGGAGATTACTGTCCCATCATTAGCTTGTATGGTAAAGGAGAAGGGTATGGACTTTTGGGTTGGTGGAAATATGAGCATTTTGTTTTTTGTTTTTTGGGATTTAGTAGTAGGCGACGTTTGGATAGCCAGTTTTCTATAACAGTAAAAGTAGCCTGGGTATCCCTTTTTAGATCATCTGGAGATGTGGCTGAGCAGATCAGAGTGGAGTCATCAGCATATTGGATACAGCTGATGTTTGGTATGATAGTAGGGAGATCATTAATAAAGATGGAAAACAATAGTGGTCCTAGTATGGAGCCTTGTGGAACTCCGATAGTAGTATTGGGTAATAGATTTGAGAGCTTATTCTGCTAGAGGACTGCTTGTGCCTGTCATTGAGATAGGATTTAAACCATAGAAGGGCACTGGGATGTAGACTGAGATTTTGCAGGGTTGAAATCATAAGTTGATGGTCCACCATGTCAAAGGCCTTGGAAAGGTCTAGGTAGAGGGCAGACAAGGTGTGATTATTGTTACAGTTATCATTAATGGTATTAGTGAAGGATAATAGTGCAGAGGTTGTACTATGATGTGGTCGAAAGCCGTTTTGGGTATCAGCCATCAGGTCGTTCTGGAGTAGATGTTGCATACGTTGTTTGTGTAGGCATTTCTCCATTATCTTAGCAAGTGGGGAGAGTATGGCTATGGGTCTGTAGTTGGAGTATTCAGCAGAGGGACCTCCTTTATGTAATGGAATAACATAATATGTTTTCCAGATGTTGGGAATTGTAGCTTCAGAAATGGTTCAGTTGATTAGGATAGAGATTGGAAAGGCAATAGCGTCAGCTGTCATTTGTAGATATTCAGCTGGGAGTTGGTCTGCAGATACGGTGGTGGGTTTTAGTTTTTTGATAAGCTTGCATATAAAGGAGGTTGGTACAGGCTGAAAGCAAAATAGGTTTTGGCTGTTACAGTTGTTATTTTCATCAAGGGAACTTTGAGGTAGTTGGGTGACAAGAGCTTGAATAGTTTCAGT
>NC_056734.1:985145362-985158439 GCF_019279795.1 Protopterus annectens | reverse complement strand
AGACTTTATTTATATTTAGAAGAATATCTCATGGATCAATGTACTGACGTGGATATATTCCACTTTTTACAGAACTCCACACCATTCATTCCATCTGTCTTTGGTGTTCCAAAGATGAACAAGAACATCAACAAAGCCCCCTTTTAGGCCCATTGTTTCAGCTTAGGCTCTAAAACATACCCACTGGTGGTCCTGATAGGTGGCCAAAAACAGTGGTCCAGTCAGTACTATACCTACTTAAGGACTCATGGGATTTCCTGAGAAGCTTGACAGATTTATTTATTTATTATTTATTTGCATTTGTTAACCGGGTTGGTCCAGCTGGGTAAGAATTACCCTTTTTCAGTGGAGACCCGAGGGGAAAAGCCCCAAACAGACATACAAATACATACGAATAGAGACAAATTAACAATATTACAGAGGAAAAGAATGTTATGGGTACAATGGATAAGAAAAACAAACAATGAAAGTTTGAGAATATGAGTAAGGTAGGCCAGAGGCATGCATGCAAAGTATTTATGAAAAGGTGTTCTGAGCAAGATCTCTGAATTAAGTTAAAGTAGGCAAAGAAATGATGATTTAGGTGTGGAGTTAGTAGTGTGCGAGTTTTTGGTGGGAGCATGTGAAGGACATTCCCATTTGGAGGAGAGATGGGAGAGAAGCATGGATTTGAAATTGTTGTGGTTAGGTATATTACGTAGTGGTGTGGGGAGATTGTTCCATAGTTTGGCTATAGTGTGGGATAGTAGTAGTTTACCAGTTGGGTGGATGGGTTTGTGTACATGCAGGAGGTTTTGGCCTGTGGATCTCAGGGTATGGGTAGGTATGTAGGGTGTTAGAGATTTAGCAAGAGGGGGCATTCTGCTGGTTTAAAGATGAGTTTGTGGGCTGTTGTAAATTGTAGGTACTTTAGGTGGTTGTGGAGTTCTAGCCAGTTTAGGGTGTGTAGGGAGTGACAGTGATGGGAAGAGTTCTTAGAATTGGTTGCAAATTTGCAGGTTTTGTTGAAACAAGCCTCAAGTTTAGCATGGAGTCCGAGTTGTAGGTTGGAGAATAGGGGAGCACCGTACAAGAGAGAGGGGAGAAGGAAGGTAGATGCAAGTGTATGACGGGAAGATGGAGTAAGGTAGTAGTTGTGTCTGTAGAGGAGGCTGATTTTCTGGTGGGTTTTTTTGATTGCTGAGAGGATGTGGGAGTCGAATTTTAGGTTTCAGCATTTGGAATAAAAAAACTCATTTTTCTTCTTAATAATGTTATTGATTTGTTCATTGTTATACCTGTAAAGGAAGTAACAGAAGTTTTCTGGAGTAGTTTGAATTTATGCCATTTGTTATCAAATGAGAAAATCAGTTTGGTAGTAGATCTGACCTCTTTAGTGTTAGAGCTAATTACATTTTTTTGAAGGTGAATTTTTTTCAGCAAGTTTGGATAGTAGCTATGGGGCATCATGTGCCCCTTCTGTGCTAATAGCTTGGGAAAATCAATATGTTTTTACATACCCCTTTTTTAAGAACCTTTGTTTATATCTCATATTTGTGGATGGCATCTTTGTTTTATGGGATGGTAATGAAGCGGATATCCCAGTGTTCATTGAGTATCTGAACAACACACTAGCAATTTCTTGAAATTCACCTTCATTTTTAACACAGAAAAAATAAACTACCTCAGTACACTCCTATTTCGTACCAATTCAGGTTTTAAATAAAATGTCTACAGGAAACCAACCTTCTGCAACTCATATTAATATTTTTCCAGCAATCCTTCATACCTTCTCACAGAAGAAAAGCCTAGTTAAAGGACAGTGTATCAGAGTTGCCTGAATGACCTCAACTTGGTGATGTAAGGGGAGAATTCAAGGTAATAAAGGATATGTTCATAGCAAGTGGGTACCCAAGAAGTGTGCGTGATACCCTCATTAAAGAGTTTTTCATTGAATGGGGGAAGAAATATAAACCCCTGTTAGGGACTGGTCTAGAAGGAAAACGTGAAACATCAGGAACAGAAAAATATGACAAGCTTTAATTGTTCAAAATAGTTATTTTTCAAAAGAACTTAAGAATATTGTTAGGAAGAATTGGAACATGTTCAAAGTAAACCCAGTACTTTACAATCTGTTTGGTATAGGATCTACCTTTATTTTGATGACTACTCCCAACTTTAAAATGTTGTTAGAAAATAGTTAATTTACATATGGGATCAGATTCACAGCATAGGGTGACTACCTGCTGTGGGCACTGCAATCAGTGTAGTTGCATCTTACAAGATAATATATCATTGGACTTTCCCTGCAGAAAGGGGATTGTGCAAGTCAAGGGATTGTATACATTGCAATTTGTTCTTAATGCCCAGCTTTCTACATGGGGAAAACCAAAAGACACCTTAAAACAAGCATCTAGGAACATAATTAAAATATAAAAAAACAAAAAAATGAAAATAACACATTATGTAAACACACACTACACCAACCTTCATTTAACAAGTTTCATTTTGGCATTTTGTAAATGGTTACCCACAGCCCACGTGGACGGGACTGGGAAGGTGGCATTAGAAATCCGTCGATTAGTTTGGCATCTCAGATTATGGGCTACATGCCACTAGGATTAAATGACTATACCTCTATTGCTCTGGTATTAAAAATGAAAACAAGAAAGTTATAGTTGGAACCCACTGATTACATAGTTCAGCACACACATAGAATAACGTGTCTTTTTATACTATGTTTTTAAGTTGTGTAAGTATGTATTATTAGATTTGAGATAAAATGTTTTTTATACATTATTGTGTACGATGAGTGTTTTCTTTGACGTACTGTTTTAGACATTGTTTTGAACAACTATTTTAGTACACATGCTAATTAAATTAATTTTAACAATTACATATTTATCTAGATATGAAGCTTATTGGTGTAGATATTGACTGGTGGCTTGTTGTTTATTTGTTCTGATGAAATTCCCTGTGGTGGAATGAAAGGGCTCAATAAATTACTGTTTTTTTTACTAGTATTGAAATTCCTGCAGGCATTATTCTTGTATGTAGTAATTAGTCTTGTTCTAATAATGCCCTGCTGGTATATTCATTCATATGAAAATTTGTCTGAAGTAATTTTGCATGTATGACTGTTCACATATTTCCCTTTCCTGTTCACTAAATCTACACAGATACCCACTTGAGCTCCTAAATGTATTTTAGCATCTTGTTTCAACATCATTGCCTTCCATTTAAGGATAAGTAAAGCAGCCTAAGTAGTGTTGCTTTGAAATAGGCTTCTAGGATAGGCACTCCCAGTCCACCCTGTCCCTTAAGCTGTGTCAGTTTCTTTCACTGCACTCTCTGTTTTGTAATATCTCAAAAAATATTTTACATTATTGATATTCTTCCATATCTGTTCTCTCTCTGCTGTTATAGGCAAGTATGTCTTACATAAAGGATCAGTGCTACCCAAGAACATGTTAATTCCATTTAATTTTTCATATCTATAAATAAACAAGTCCATTGTGTTATTTTCTTAATAATAGATCTAATGATGTCAACCTTCATGTAATCCTCGGCTGTGGACTCAGTCCTGAGCCTTGGAACTGACTCAGCCATTTATTTTAGCTCACGCCTTCCAAAACTCTCGAGCTAGGCTCTACCCATGATGCTCCCTTGTAAATTACCTCAGATCTCGTTTGCCCCTTAATTGCATCATACAGGTCCGACCTATCTCTCAAGCTTTGGCTATATTTCAGTAAATGTTTTTCCGTATTTCTCACTTTTTTCTGTAAACTTCTCCGTCGTCCTTTCTCTCTCTCTTATTTTCTACCCGTTCCTCTATCTAGCTTTAAGTGTGCATGTGAGTGTATTTCCTCTTTTTTCCTTTCTACCATTAGGTAGCCCTTTTTGGTACTTTCTTTCCTTTGGGGACATCATAGAAATCCTGACACAGAGGGGTGGCTGGACCTCCCTTCAGCCTTCCTCAGAGGAATCTGTTTACCTGGAGTCTTTTCATGCCCAGCCCTCTACCTCTTGGATCTCCCAGCCCGCTGACAAGCTTATTAAACTTATCACTCAGTGGGCCTGGAAGATTCTGGACTCCATTGAACTGATCCCCAAGAGACCTGATAGAATTCTTTCTGCCTCTAAGGATGAGCAACTTTGGGCCAAAGGAATCCCAGTTGATGCCACGGTGATAGCGGCAGCCACAAAAAAGGAACTTGTGGAAGAGAGTCCTACTATCCATCCTCCTAACAAGGAGTCTAGGAGTATAGATAGATTTGGGAAGCACATTTATGCTTCATCGACCTTTGCTGTCAGGTGTTTGAATTACATGACACACTTCACCAGGTTGCCGAGAGATCTAATTAAAGAACTTTCAGTACTCTCGCAGGAGCAGTAGCTGAAGCGGTTCGAGACAAAGTTAGCTCTCATCTCACCCCCGCATGAATCGATTGCCAACTCGCCCATGAGGCTTTTTGCTCACACAGCTAAAGGGATGACAAGAGCAGGGAGTTCAGGTGTAGCCATTAGGAGACAGGCCTGGTTGTGCTTGTGTAACTTTGTGGAACCATTTAAATCTTCGTTCGTAAATGCTCTATATGACAGTTCATCCCTGTTTGGACCCAAAGTGAAAGACACACTAGCTAGATGTGAGAAAGGTGGGAAGACCCTTTCTGCCATGTGCTTCTCCGCTCCTCAACGGCCCTACTCTAGGAACCAGAGAAATGGGAGGCTGTGGTTCAAAAACTCCCAAGAGCCTTTTCATGACTCGCGCAGCAAGGACTTCTCCCAGTGGAGAGGTAACAGTGAAAAAGCTATTCTAGAGGTAGAAGTGGCCCGCAGAACCAGGGGTCCAGAGATTCTTTCTCTGGTAACTCCTACCAGTGCTCTTGAATGGACGCCTGATTGCCCTCCTCTGGAGCAGTCGGGGATGATTATCCCTGCACCAATCTGCCTGGCTATAAATGACTATGGACAAATGGGTGCAGGGGATCATTTTCAGAGGTATGTTCATTCCCCTTGCAACCAACCCGAAAATACAAAAAATGATGTTCCACCTCGTCACAGGGAGGCAGAAGTAGTAGAAATTCAAAAGCTGCTTGACAAGAGAGTCATCCAAGAAGTCCCCCCAGACCAGAAAGGATCTGTATTTTACTCAGGATTCTTTTTAATGCCCCAAAAGACAGGGGAATGGAGACCCATCTTGGATCTCAGCCAGTTCAATAAGTCAAACAAACCAAGTTCCGGATGGTTTCAGTACAGTTAATACTTCCGTTCTTGGAAAAAGATGATTGGATATGTTAAGTAGATCTTTAGGATACAAATTATTACATAAAAATGGGCAAACGCTCCAGAAGATAGTTACACTTCCGACTGGGAGCCAGTCACTTTCAGTTCAGAGCACTGTCCTTTGTTCTCACCACAGCCTCCAGGGTGTTTACCAAATACATGGCAGTGGTAGTACTTCATCTCAGATGGCTAGGGTTTTGAGTTTTTGCATAACTTGATGACTGGCTCCTTACTGCTACCACCAGGGGTCAACTCGTAAGAGCAAGAGATTTCACCCTTCATCTTTGCACTACCTTAGACATCACAATAAATTACGAAAAGTCACATCTGGAATCCACTCAACAGCTGCAATTTATCAGAGCCCTGTTAAACACAGTCACGGGAGCAGCATCACTCTCATTAGAAAGATTCCAGAAAATCAGATCACAAATAAGCCACATTATTCAGGACAGAAGTGTTCCAGTGAGGCTCATTCTGCAGGTGCTAGGGTTGATGGTGGCCTCTGTTACCTTAGTTCCCCTAGCCAGATATCAGATGCAGGTTCTTCAATGGCTTCTAGCCTCCCAATGGTCAATACTAAATCAACCGATGTCCCGTCACATCCTGATCACCAGTCATTGCAAACAAGACCTGTCTTGACGGCTCCTTTCCAACAAGATCCTTTTGGGCAGTCCTTTCCTCCTCCTGCAACCCCAAATCATAGTGACCACATATACTTCCTAGATAGGGTGGGGGAACATTATCTGGGAAGAACAGTCTAAGGTACATGGTCCCAAATGCAGGCCAATTTGCACATCAGTGCTCTGGAGATGAGGGCAGTGCCCTTAGCGTTGCAAGCATTTTAAGATACCCTCCACTGTGGAACAATGGCAGTTCAGACAGACAACATGTCCATAGTCTGATGTATATCAACAAACAAGGGGAACCAAATCGTATCTGTTTTGTCAAGAAACCCTCAGAGTTTGGCAATGGGTGATTTCTTTCAAACACTTTCTAACAGCAACACACATTCCAGGGAGCTCCAACGTGATAGCGGACAAGCTGAGCAGAATTATCCTGATGCCTCACGAGTGGTCTTTCAATCCGACAATGGTGGAAAATATTTTCTGGCACTGGGGCCAACCTTGCTGTGATCTGTTTTCATCCCCCCTGAACAACAAGTGCAGCCATTACTCTGTCTTAATCCCCCCCAGAGGGAGTCACCCAGAGATGCTGTTCTCCATGATTGGCCCCCCGGTCTTATGTATGCTTTTCCTCCAACTCCTCTGATAAGTCCGTTTCTAAAGAAAGCCAAGAGGCCGATGAGCTCAATAATCCTCTGCCCCATTCTGGCATCGACAGGTATGGTTTCCCTTCATGTGGCATCATCTACTTAGGAAACCTTGGATTCTGCACCCATTTCCAGATCTGCTATCTCACCCAGAAGGTATGGTTCATCTGAATCTCCAGCATCCAAGCTCAGTGCTTCTCCAATTCCCATGATTCCAGGCTTTCTTCTCTTACATTACCGATTCAACAAATTATTTTAGCTCATCACAAGCCTTCAACTAGAAAAGTGTACCGTAGTAAATGGGAAAAATTTGCCAGATGGGCTCTTGACATTAGTATTGACCCTTATGCAGCTCTTATGGATAAAGTTTTAGAATTTCTGACATGTTTTTATCAGTCTGGCTCTTCAGCTTCCACCATTAGAGTATGTCTAGCTGCGATATCCAACTTTCATATTGGTTTTGATGGCTGCTCTTTGATGTCGCATAAACTGTGTAAGGCCTTTTTGAAAGGAACCCTTATGCTGAGGCCACCCTTTAAGGTACCCAGTGCTCCGGATTTACCCTTCGTCCCTACAGTGTCTCACCTTATCCCATGATGAACCATCGGCTACATGTGAATTGATAGTTTTGTCCTTGAAAACTGTGCTTTTAATAGCAATCACTTCGGCTAGAAGGGTATCAGAAATTCAAGCTTTGTCCTGAAAGCCCCCCTATTTAATATTTCAGGACAGGTTTTCTCTCAGGACTAATCCGTCCTTTTTGCCAAAGATTGTTTCACAATCTAATATCAATCAAACTTTACACCTACCAGTCTTTTTCCCCTAATTTCTCCAATAAGGAAGAGTACTCACTGCACTTTAGACGTCCACAGACAATTACGTTTTGACCTTCACAGAACAAAACATTTCAGGAAATCAGACCCAATTGTTTGTTGATTTTTCGTCGCTTTCTCCAAGTAACCCTGTTTCTAAGGTCACTTTAGCTAAATGGCTCGGGGACTGTATCACCTTTATTTATCATTCAAAGGGACTTCAACCACCACATCCTGTAAAAGCTCATTCAATGAGAGCTGTAGATGCTTCTACAGTTTTTCATGCTAGAGCTTCTTTAGAAGACATTTGTGTAGCAGCTACTTGGGCATCATCTCATATTTCTATTCCTCATTACAAATCAGACCAGGTCTCTAGCGGATGTGCATCATTCGGTTCAATGGTGCTCCGGAATATTCTTCCATGAGACCTCCCAAGATTCAAGTAGCCAGGGACTATGTCCCACAGTCAAGGATTATGTGAAGATTGACAACATAAGATAAAGAAGTTGTCTTACATAATGTTCCATATGTGTTGTCAGTCTTCACTAATCCTTGACATCCCCTCTCCTTCCCCCTACCTCAGTGGACTAAATATTCCAAAAGCCTGGCTTCATAATACGGAATCAGATTTGGTCTCTTATTTATGGCTTTGGTCTGTCTGTCTCTGCTATGGGCAGACTCAATCTGAGGTAATTTACAGAGGAGCATCATGGGTAGAGCCTAGCTCGAGAGTTTTGGAAGGCGCGAGCTGAAATAAATGGAACCGAGCCCAAAGTCAAGGATGGGTGAAAACTGACAACATAGATGAAACATTATGTTAAGACATAACTTCTTTTTTTTGTGTAATATCTTCCCACATCTCCCTTACAACCTGATCAGGATCCTCTTTTAAGCAAACTCCCACATAATCTAATCTTGTCATTCCTCTAAAAAAGGATATTCCTTCAAAAAAAAAAAAAAAAATGCATCTGTGTATATGGATATATGTTAGATTATTGAAGTTACGAAAATTCTAACTTCATATAGCCAAGACTATATGATCAAAGTTTCGAAACTTCGAACATTAAAAAAATAAATAAATAGAAAACAAAAAAATTCTATTGTTAACGTTTTTTCAGGGGGAATCCACCCCCCCTGCCAATTAAGTATACCAACTCTGAGATTGCACTATATATGTATGTATGTATATAGATATATATATGTGTGTGTGTGTGTGTATGTATATGGGTCTACTTCAGCTGATAGAACATTTACAAGTTCGAACCACATATGGCTGAGACCACATGTTCAAACTTGTAAAAGTTCGAAAACTGATGTAAAATCAGAACCCCCCCCCCACACACAAAATTAAAGGTCTGTAGTAGCCCCCCTGCACCCCCCCCACCCCCTTACATAAATATACCAACTCCGAGATCGCACTACATTGCGGAAATGAGAGATCTTCCCTTTCCGCTCTGTACGGAGATCTCCATTCAGTCAGATCAGACATTTATAAGTTCGAACATATGGTGTTGGCCATATGTGGCTCGAACTTATAAATGTTATAAATATATATGTATGGATCTATGTTGATCCAGCAAAAGTATGTTTCATAGAAACGTACATCAAACTCACTTTTCTTGAAAGTGCATTTTACTGAAAATGCACTTTGCAAAAAAACCACGCCAACAATTAAAAAAATAAAACAGTATTCATATTTATGCAGGGGGACAAGCCCCCCTGCACCTCCCCATGTGGTGGGGATGTGCCCCCCACAGACCCCCTTCTTTAATATTCTCACTCCAAGATCGCACTACAGTGGGGAAAAGGGAATATTCCCTTATCCCCGCTGTACTGCAATCTAAGCAAGTTTGCTTAGTTGTACAATAAACAGTACATGTTGATGTACCACTAAATCTACATGCAGACAACTGTTTGCTTAGTTACCTTTCAGTGATGATGTACGTTTTGATGAAATGTATTTTTGATAATAAGACTAGGATCCCATAAATATATATATATATATATATATATATATATATATATATATGTATATGTATATATAAAAAAAAAATCTACTTCACATGACCTAAAACCCATTTGACTGACTTTCATTTCACCGGGACCTAATCACCTAATTTTCAAAGTACTGAAAACTCATTTTCCTGAGGAAGAAGTGAATAAGCCTTTTCCTCTGTTGAAACTTGGTTATCCAATGCCCAATTAATACTCAACCCAAACAAAACTAAACTACTCATCTTCCAACCCACCAAACATACATAAAACAACTCTTACTTTAACATCACGGCAAAAGACAACACCACTATATATCCAACTGAACACACCAAATTGCTAGGAGTGGAAGTAGACAACAAGCTAAAATTTGACATTTACACATCCATGACCATAAAAAAAGTCCACAAAAAACTAGGAGCGTTATACAGAAATAAGCAACTTCTCACCAAAGCAGCAAAGATTTCATTAGCAAATTCCCACCTTATCTCCACCCTACTTTATGCCTCTCCAATATATACCAACCTAAGGCAATGCGATCTAAACAAACTAGAGACCTGCTACAACAAAATCGCCAAATTTGCCACAGTGGCATCCTACCATAGTCACCACTGTTTGTCACTTGCTGAGCTGGGCTGGCTTGAACTCCCTCACCTCCTTCAATGGTATCAACTCTCACTCGCCCACAAACGAGTAAACCATCCACTAAATGTCCCATCCCTCCAGAATTTATTCCAACCCTATCGCACCACCAGACCACTAAGATCCAGCAACAAAAATCATTTGCAGATCACTAAAGCCAATAACTCTGCTGGTGAAGCACTATTCTCTTGCTTCATAGCCAAATTATGGATTTCCCTCCCACCCACAATTACCTCCGTACCATCATGCACCCACTTCAAAGCTTTACTAAAAGCGCACCTAAAAACATGCTGGCTATGCCCTTGCAACTCCCACTCTAATATCACCCACCCCATCCAACCATTACCTTTTTTTCCACCCCACTAACTACCTTGATTATAGCAAGCTCAGATGCTCATAAGCCTAGTACTTATTATACAGCAGGAATTTCTTATTGTTAATGTCTGTTATGTACTTAGCAGATAAAGATTCTAGTTGTCTACTGATGTACTATATTTTTCATTTGTAAATATGTTTGTAATTAATCGCTATGTTAATCAAATTGTTAATCGCTATGTAATTCAATGTAGCTATTTGTTTATTTTAACTGTGGAGCTTTTCTCCCCGGGCCTCCGCTGAAAATGGACCTACGAGATTCAGTCAGTGAGTTTTCAGTATTTTGAAAATTAGGTGATTTGGTCTCTGTGAAATTAAAGTAAAGTCAAATGGGTTTTAGGTAATGTGAAGTAGACCCTTAGATATATATATATATATATATATATATATATATATATATATATATATATAGATATAGATATAGATATATATAGATATATAGATATAGATATATATAGATATATAGATATAGATATAGATATAGATATAGATATAGATATATATAGATATATAGATATAGATATATAGATATAGATATAGATATATATATATAGATATAGATATATATATCTATCTATATATATGGCGAAGCCCCCCTGCTAAAATGTAAATGTAGTGTTTTAGTTATTTATTTTTTTGTAACACGCTTTAACGAAAGCGCTTTTGCGATAAAAGCTCTTTCGTTAAAGTGTGTTCAGTTATTATGGAGTCGGACATTTGCTCACTCGAGCAAATGTCCTAGATATATATATATATATATATATATATATATATATATATATATATATATATATCTGTAAATATATCTAATTCCCATTACATCGAAACTCAAAACACTGAGACCATAACATCGAAGCTCATAACACTGAAAATGTGTAACATTGAGTAATGTATCGTCAAACATGTAAATGTTATAGTGTAATTGGTTAATGTTGTGGTATCAGTTTACAAAGTTGTAATTTATGTGAGAGATAATATGGCAGTTGGTACGTTTTGCGGCTTTTGTAGTTTGTTTGATGTGTTTTGACAGTTTATTAGGTAATTGGTAAATATTGGCCTTAAGTGATGGATTTGTTGCTTGCATGGAAATTAAGTTAGTGTTCTGCGAAGTGCCAGGAGAAGTGAGTAGTGGAGAAAGTGTTTGTTGCCAATCTGTACATGTTTTTTAGGCCATACAGGTAAGTGCTTTAGATATTATGTGTACATTCTGTATGGTGATTAAGATACAGTGAGGTTAGGAAATTAACTTTTTTCCAATGTGGTGCGATGTCGGAGTTGGTATATTTAATTTACGTGGGTTGTGGGGGGGTGCTTGACCCCCTGCAGAAATGTAAAGTGTGTTTGTTAGTTTGGTGATGGTATAGGTGGAGGGGATGTAATTTACTTGTGCGTTGCAGTTTTCGATGTTCTGGGATGGTGTGATGCAAAATTTGTGTTTTTGGTTTTCAATCTTATGAGTATTCAGTGTTTTGGATTTTTGATGTTATGGTCTCAGTGTTTTGAGTTTCTGTGTTATGGGAATTAGATGTTTTGAAAGGGAGCCATGTAAAAAAAAAAAATATATATATATATATTTTTTTCATTACAGAAGCTTTTTAGATTCATTCACTTTGTCCTGCTGTATTATTAAACATTTTAATTTGGCAGAAACTTTGTACGTCCTTGTCTGGGTTTGTGCATATGATGTCATCTACAAAGAGAGACATCTTTTTCTTGAATGTTCTGCATTCATGTCCTGTTATGTTAGACTTTCTAGCATCTCTGTCTAATGGTTCTAAATGCATGACAAATACTGAGACCGGATAAGCATGCCCTAGTGAGAGAATATTACCTGTGAGAGTTTACCTCTGAGATTGCACTACATTGCAGAAAAGGGTAAATTTCCCGTTCTGCTCTCTACCAAGATCTCCATTCAAAAAGTTTGAATTCGGGACCATATGACGTGTGTGTGTGTGTGTGTGTCTTTAAATATATGTGTGTGTGTGCGTTTGTATATTCAGACTTACAAAGTGCATAACAAAACTTCCACATCAGGCTGTATACGGGAATAAAGCCAAACCAGTGTTGAGCAGTTTTGTTCTTTATTAGGTAGTAAAAACTTCTTTGAAACTGCAAAGAGATATACTGCAGAGCTTAATATAAGCACAGTAAACAATAAATGTCTCTAGGCATACAATAAAAAGTAAAGGTAGTTTACATATAAACAGTATTTAAGTAAATGCACCTACTAATATCTGCGTAGGAAAGCAATAAAAGTTGGCCAGCCAATGAATCACAAGTGAGTGGTGGAATGTGACTAATATGCACAGCCAAAAGCAGTCATAAGAAATAAAAATCAAAAGTTATCTAAATTATTTTAAGGCACATTTGATATTGATATTTTTTTCAGGCCAGGATAGGATTCTGCATTCACTAACAATTGCCACTTCAATTTGCAGACTTAAAGTAGTCTGTCTACATCCCCACAGAACATTTCTGTATGTTCTAAAACAAAAAAACCTAAATTTGACAAATCCTTGGCAGTACTGGCTGTGTTTACTTAAAGCATTCTTAAAGTCCCCATTATGAAGAGCTGCACAATGTCCTTTAATGTGGCTTGAAAGCTTACTTGAGGTTTTGCCAGTGTAAAAACACGAGCATGTAAATCATACAGCAGAGAAAACCTCATTAAAAGTACTAGAGTCCAAACATTTATGGAAGGAAACTTCCTTGCCACAGTGA
>NC_056734.1:985137862-985140362 GCF_019279795.1 Protopterus annectens | reverse complement strand
AGAAGTACATTCAGACAATCAGTGTAACAAATTTCCAATTTTTGAGGGTAGTAGTAGATTACCAAAAAAGGAAAAACAAATTAGATAAGTAAATTACATACATTATTTAGATTTAGTCAGGTTTGTCACAGTGGCATATCCATTTTTGTTCCAGGTGTTGTTTGATTGAGGCTTTAAATTGGTCTGGGGAGGAGAGCATGGTAATGGCATCTGGAAGTTTGTTCCAGGTTCTACTTACAGAATTTGCAAATAGGGCCGTGCCAGCCGCATTGTTAATTTTAGTTGTTTGTATTTGTAGCTTATTGGATGAGCGGAGCAGTCTTGTATTATTATGGGGGAAGATGTGGTGACTAAGGGCTGGAGTATTATTTCGGTTCTTTAGGATTTTATTAGCCAATATTAACAGGTTATACTTGACAAGATTGGGAAATTCCAACCATCCAAGTTGTTTGAGGTTAATGCAGTGGTGGGTTCTGAAAGGAGAGCCCGTAGCAAACCTGGCGATGCGATTATAGCAGGCTGTAAGTTTATTAAGTTCAGATTTACTTATGTGTTCTAGAAGTGGGGAAGCATATAGGAGGGTGGATAGTAGGTGCGAGCGTGCAATGGCTATTTTAGCTATGGGGTTGTGGAAGGTTTTAACTCTGCAGAGTGAACCGAGTTTTTTGTTTATGGTTTTGATTGTCTGGCTTACATGGAGGTCAAATTTTAAGTAATTGTCTATAGTGACACCTAGCAGTTTGGTATTGGGGTCAGGGGAGATTACTGTCCCATCATTAGCTTGTATGGTAAAGGAGAAGGGTATGGACCTTTGGGTTGGTGGAAATATGAGCATTTTGTTTTTTTTTGGGATTTAGTAGTAGGCGACGTTTGGATAGCCAGTTTTCTATAACAGTAAAAGTAGCCTGGGTATCCCTTTTTAGATCATCTGGAGATGTGGCTGAGCAGATCAGAGTGGAGTCATCAGCATATTGGATACAGCTGATGTTTGGTATGATAGTAGGGAGATCATTAATAAAGATGGAAAACAATAGTGGTCCTAGTATGGAGCCTTGTGGAACTCCGATAGTATTGGGTAATAGATTTGAGAGCTTATTCTGCCAGAGGACTGCTTGTTGCCTGTCATTGAGATAGGATTTAAACCATAGAAGGGCACTGGGATGTAGACTGAGATTTTGCAGGGTTGAAATCATAAGTTGATGGTCCACCATGTCAAAGGCCTTGGAAAGGTCTAGGAAGAGGGCAGACGAGGTGTGATTATTGTTACAGTTATCATTAATGGTATTAGTGAAGGATAATAGGGCAGAGGTTGTACTATGATGTGGTCGAAAGCCGTTTTGGGTATCAGCCATCAGGTCGTTCTGGAGTAGATGTTGCATACGTTGTTTATGTAGGCATTTCTCCATTATCTTAGCAAGTGGGGAGAGTATGGCTATGGGTCTGTAGTTGGAGAATTCAGCAGAGGGACCTCCTTTATGTAATGGAATAACATAAGATGTTTTCCAGATGTTGGGAATTTTGGCTTCAGAAATGGTTCAGTTGATTAGGATAGAGATTGGAAAGGCAATAGCGTCAGCTCTCATTTGTAGATATTCAGCTGGGAGTTGGTCTGCAGATACGGTGGTGGGTTTTAGTTTTTTGATAAGCTTGCATATAAAGGAGGTTGGTACAGGCTGAAAGCAAAATAGGTTTTGGCTGTTAGAGTTGTTATTTTCATCAAGGGAACTTTGAGGTAGTTGGGTGACAAGAGCTTGAATAGTTTCAGTAAAGAACTGATTGAAGCTATCTGCAACCTGTTCTGGGGTTTTATTTGAATTGGCAGCTGGGTTAGGCATTGATGTTTTACCTGGATACAGTAATTTATTGATCCCAGCCCAGAATTTTTTAGGATTATTCTGATTATTCATCTGTAGCCTACAGTAGTAGTGTTTTTTATCCAGTAGGACAAGTCTTTTTGTTTCATTCCGTGCATGTCTATATTTATTATGATCCTGGGGATTTTTGGTAGTTCGCCAGGTGGCCCATAGTTTATTTCTACTATAGATTTGTGTTCTTGTTTCTTTGAAAAGCCAAGGTACATTATTTACTTTTATTCTTTTTAGGCGGGCAGGAGCATGTAGGTCTAGGATTTCGATAAATTTGTTGTTAAAATAAGTTACAGCTTCCTCTAAGGTGAGATGCTTTAGTATAGTCCAGTTGCAGGATTTAAGTTCCAGTTGAAGTTTAGCAGGATCAAGGTCTCTTTTGCTTCTAACCTTCTTGAACAAGGTTGTTGTGGGGTGGTAGCTTTTTGTTTAATTATATAGGTTAGGAGATGATCACTTAGATCATCTGGAAGGGTACCTGCAGTGTACATTAGGGGGTTACTATTTTCAAGTATCCAGTCCAGTATACTCTCTTTATGGGAGCGTTTATCAATTCTGGTAGGGGTGGTTATTGTTTGAGTGAATGCATGAAGGTTGATATGAATGGAGGGGGATTTTGATAAACAGGAGCCCCA